>NC_134484.1:5157547-5177547 GCF_040206685.1 Ascaphus truei
AAACCGGTCGCACATATAGTCGCTCCGCCCCAGACCAGAACTATGTTTAACTTATTTAGCCTATCACTGTATCCCTCTGTATCCCTTTCCTTCCTAACCGGATCTTATACATATATACATCATCTGCTGGTCTTCATGGAGTGATATATCCCACAGTACCACTTGCCCTCTTGACCCCATTCCCTCCCATCTCCTAAAACATCTTGTTCCTACTATAATCCCTACGCTCACACAGATATTTAACACCTCCCTCTTCCTTCAAACATGCAACAGTTATATCATTACTCAAAAACAGCAAGCTTGACCCCACCTGTCTTTCTAACTATCGGCCTGTCTCCCTCCTGCTTTTTGCCTTTAAACTCCTTGAACGTCTTGTATTCTCTCGCTTGCTCCACTTTCTCAACACCTATTCTCTCCTAGACCCGCTACAATCTGGCTTCTGCACTGCTCACTCCACTGAAACAGCCCTCACTAAAATAACTAATTACCTCCATGCTGCCAAAGACAGAGGTCATTACACTCTGCTCATACTACTCGACCTCTCTGCAGCATTTGACACCGTGGACCACCCTCTTCTCCTCCACATTCTCCATACTCTTGGTATTCGGAACAAAGCTCTATCCTGGATCTCCTCTTACCTCTCCCATCGTACTTTCAGTGTCTCTTTTGCCAACACCTCCTCCTCCTCCTCTATTGATCTCTGTGTGGGGGTACCCCAGGGCTCTGTCCTGGGACCTCTTCTCTTTTCCCTGTACACACACTCTCTAGGTGACCTAATCACATCTCTTGGGTTTAAATATCACCTCTATGCTGACGACACACAAATATACTTTTCAACTCCTGATCTTACACCTGCTATACAGACCAAAGTTTCTGAATGTCTCTCTGGAATATCATCCTGGATGGCCCTCCGCCGACTGAAACTTAAAATGGCTAAAACAGAGCTCCTTATACTTCCTCCCAAACCTGGCCCTACTACCTCCTTCCACATTACTGTTGGTAGTACTATCATTCACCCAGTAGCCCAAGCACGCTGCCTAGGGGTCACACTCGACTCCTCTCTCACATTCTCCTCCCACATTCAAAAGGTCATTAAAACCTGTCCCTTTTTCCTCCGCAATATAACAAAGATACGCCCGTTTCTCTGTTGCTCGACTGCTAAAACTCTGACTCAGGCCCTCATTCTCTCCCGCCTCGATTACAGTAATCTCCTGCTGTCCGGCCTTCCTGCCTCTCACCTGTCTCCCCTACAATATATCCTAAACGCTGCTGCCAGAATCACTCTACTCTTTCCTAGATCTGTCTCAGTATCTCCCCTCATGAAATCCCTCTCCTGGCTTCCGATCAAATCCCGCATCTCACACTCCATTCTTCTCCTCACTTTTAAAGCTTTACACTCTTCTGCCCCTCCTCACATCTCAGCCCTAATTTCTCGTTATGCACCATCCAGACTCTTGTGTTCTTCTCAAGGATGTATTCTTTCTACCCCCTTTGTATCTAAAGCCCTCTCCCACCTTAAACCTTTCTCACTGACTGCCCCACACCTCTGGAATGCCCTTCCCCTCAGTACCCAACAAGCACCCTCTCTATCCACCTTTAAGACCCACCTTAAGACACACTTGCTTAAAGAAGCATATGAATAGCACTGTGGATAATACTTGACATATGATACATAAAGCTTGGCCCCCTGCAGACGCACTTACCAGAACTCCCTCCTACCGTCTCTGTACGTTCCTCCTACCTACCAATTAGACTGTAAGCTCCTCGGGGCAGGGACTCCTCTTCCTTAATGTTAGGTTTATGTCTGAAGCCCTTATTCCCATGACCCGTTATCTGTATTTGTTATTTATATGATTGTCACGTGTATTACTATTGTGAAGCGCTATGTACATTAATGGCGCTATATAAAGACATACAATACAATACTATAAAGAACCTTAAACTCAAATAATCCAGACCAGTTTGGCACCACTATCTCACACACATTAATCAGGATTCACCTGGTAACCTGCTCCTTTCTATTTGTAATGGAGATATCCGCTTCAGCAGTCAGCGGGGATGTTGTCCTGGTTACTGGAAGACTATAAGCTCTTTGGAACAGGCATACTGGGTGTCAGTAATATTCCTACATTATGTAGCCGTGTCCCAGCGTTGCACCGTACAAAGTGATATGATTAACCAGCCTCGCACCTCTGTATACTCCCCCTCCATCTCATCGTCCGGCTCAGCGTCCTCTTCCTCCTCCGGCACTTGGCTGGTGGCTCTCTCCGGCTCCAGCTCTCTGCTATGCTGGTGGCCCCTGGCTCGCTCTTCCTGGTAGCCGGCAGAGACGGTGCTGCCGCTGCGCTGGGACTCGGCGCTCTGGCTGGACAAGCCGCTGAGACGCTTATCCTGTAAAGAGAAGAGGAGGGATGAGCCAGGCTGCTGATCCAATAGCGCCATACCCAAGTCGGCAACCTCCGAGTCCCATCCAGTATGACCAGATCAACGCCATCTGGTTTAAGGTCTAACCCATAGCTCTCTCCTGCAGTTCCTAACCCATCTATCGCTGCCTGTAGATCAGGGATGAATGTGTGTGCACATGCACATATTTATACACATACAAATATACAAGAAACTACAGACCAATCAGTCTACTTCCAATCACTTACAAAGACACCCGCGGGGACTCCACCGTGGAGACAACACAATGGAGCACGCCCAAGTCGCACCAGAAATGAATTTCCACAGTAATGAATACCATGTACCATTCAGGATGCGTAGGTTACAGAAGCATTTCCTTGTGTCTGCACATCGGCCATTCTAAATGCATTATCAAGTCAAATAAGCGTAAATTCAAATGATGAAGACCATGCACAGGAACGCCACCGAAATCATTGGATTATATGACGAGACGAGCAATATAAGGGTCAGCGAGGGAACGGGGCAGGGCGACACCGTGCGTCTTTGCCAGCCCAGGGAACCAGCGGGATTTCGCAGTGGATACTAGACGATGGAACCAATCCAAGTTGTGGCTTCCCAAAGTCATGGATACGAGCGACCACACGGATTAGGATTCGTAGGTGACAAAGAAGCTTCTGATTCGGTCTACACCTCAGCGGTCTCAAATGCATTATGAAGTGTACATTGATATTACAAATGGAACATTTACTGGAAGACCACATTAACCATTACACCACATGAAGATAAGGATCAGCAAGATCCGTGTCCCCAAAGCTGAACACAGCAACACTTGCAGAATTGTTCAGGATATAAAACATGCAAGAAAGGGAATCAAATTCAACGGTGAATGCTAAAGTCCCCTGTGAGCTACAGATAATATTGTTCTTTATGACACAAGTCCAAGAGACTTCCAGTAAGAAATGAGAGAATTTACAGGCGTAGGCTGGCGGGCCAATAACTCAGGAATCTCAGCCAGACCAAAGTATTGTTCATCAACTCGTCCGCATTTTGACTTCTAAATGCCTTTAAAAGGTTGAGGTGTAGACAGAAATGTCAAATGTTTTCATAATGTAGGAGTTCGAATACGAGTGGAAGATCGTATTCCCTACTTTGGGAAATCACTTCTTGTACAACTCGTATGTGGTCCGTTCTGTTTCATCCACTGCGAAATCCCGCCTGTTCTCCAGGTCGGGCGATGTCCAGGGCCTGTGGCACCAATTTAGTTAGTATCCTCATTGGTCTGTAGTTCTGGAGGTCTTCTTTGTTCTTAAGTCTATGGACATGTACTTGGCACCTGGAACGTCTCCCACTCTCCCTAATGGAAGCGAGTCTCATTAAAGTGAAGCATAATAGTAATGGGATTAATATGGCATCTTCGCATTGTTTCCTTGAGAATATTTAGTGATAATGTCAATGTCTTCAAAGTCAGTGAGTCCAGTCCAAATCCCACTGTCAATTGGATCATCAAGGGAGGACATCAGGTCAGATTCTGTGGTCTTACCTCATCACTGGGGGGCGTAGTTTCGGGTTTTGGGGCGTAGCCTTCATTCCTCCGCACCTCAATCACTTTCTTCATGACCTTCAACTCGCTGGGGTGCGGTGTGGCTCTTCTCTGCAGGCCCTGGAAATGATGGAGAGAAGAGGTGGAATCTTCCACCACCACAGAGCATCTCCTGACACACACACGGTCTACAACAAAGCTTCTCAATGCAGCTACACTCCTACACTGCAGGCTTCCACAAAGACATGGCCGCCTCCACCTAGTATCTTCTGTGTGCCCACTCCTACAACCTCTCTCTCTGACTATTCATTCCTCAGATCAAGCCAGTTCTTTTCTCTCTCATCTCCACATTGGATTATTTCAGGCTGTCTCTCTCCTGCTGTCCACACCCTGGTTTGTCTCACACTATTCCAGAGACCCGTCTCTCTCTATACTGTAGCAGTCCCCTCCACGCATCAGGGTGGTGTCTCTCTCGCTGTGTCTTCCTTGGATTGTATAAGTCTATCACATTTTCTCCACCCCGGATTGTGTCCGTGCCCCTCACTACAATACTCTCTGCCTGAAGCATCGTGTGTACCTCCCCCCATTCTCCCCACTGTCCTGCCCAATTTCACAGTATCGTCTCCTCTTAATACTCACCCTCCTCTCTGCAGCGGCCTCATCCTCCTCCTCCTCCTCTGGCTTGGGCTCCTCCTGGAACTGGATGACACTCACCCGATTAAGGTTTCCATCTGTCCAGCTCTCATCTACACTATTCTGAAGCAGGTTCTCTGCAGGGAAACAACAGCAGGAGTGATATTTATATATTCAAAGAAAGGTTGGACATCTTTTTAGACAGGAAAGGTATACAGGGATATACCAAATAAGTAAATATGGGAAGGATGTTGATCCAGGGATTAATCCGATTGCCAATTCTTGGAGTCAGGAAGGAATTTATTTCCCCTTATGAGATATCATTGGATGATATGACTCTGGGGCTTTGTGTTTGCTTCCTCTGGATCAATAAGTCAGTATAGATATAGGATAAAGTATCTGTCTAAAATTAGCATAGGTTCAACTTGATGGACACGTCTTTTTTCAACCTCATCTACAATGCGTGTGTGTGCGTGTGTATATAGAGGTATGCATGTATGTACATGCACGTGTATTATTATTATTATTATATTATTATTATTATTATATAAACCGGGCTGTTGAAGAGCGTGTGCGCGCGCGTGCGTGTGTATATACAGGTATGCATTATTATATAACCCAGGCTGTTGGACAGCTGGTGTATGTGTGTGTGCGTATATAGAGGTATGCATACGTGCATGTACATACATGCATACCTGTATATACACACACACACACACACACACACACACACACACACACCAGCTCTCCAACAGCCTGGGTTATATAATAATAATGTATACACATACACGTGCATGTACATACATGAATACCTCTATAAATATATACACACACACACACACACACACACACACACACACACACGCGTTTAACAGGGGAGGGAATTGGTCCTGAAATATTCTATATCCAGAGCTGAGCTACGTAACAAAATATATTATTATTCTATATTACCTAGACTAGGGCAGGTGTATGTGTATTTATTACCCTGGCTACTAGGGCAGGAAAATTAATGAAAAGGCAAGGGAAGGGGTGTGAGTATTACCCAGGCGGGGGGAGGAAGGGGTGTGAGTATTACCCAGGCTGGGGGAGGAGAGGGTGTGAGTATTACCCAGGCTGGGGAGGAGGGAGTGTGAGTATTACCCAGGCTGGGGAAGGAGGGTGTGTGAGTATTACCCAGGCTGGGGTAGTAGGGTGTGTGAGTATTACCCTGGCTGGGGGAGGAACAGGGGGTGTGAGTATTACCCAGGCTGGGGGAGGAGGAGGGGGTGTGAGTATTACCCAGGCTGGGGGAGGAGGGGGTGTGAGTATTTCCCAGGCTGGGGGAGGTGGGGGTGTGAGTATTACCCAGGCTGGGGAGGAGGAGGGGGTGTGAGTATTACCCAGGCTGGGAGGAGGGGATGTGAGTATTACCCAGGCTGGGGGAGGAGGAAGGGGTGTGAGTATTACCCAGGCTGGAGGAGGAGGGGGTGTGAGTATTACCCAGGCTGGGGAGGAGGGGTGTGAGTATTACCCAGGCTGGGGGAGGAGGGGGTGTGAGTATTACCCAGGCTGGGGGAGGAGGGAGTGTGAGTATTACCCAGGCTGGGGAAGGGGTGAGAGTAATACCCAGGCTGGGGGAGGAGGAGGGGGTGTGAGTATTACCCCAGGCTGGGGGAGGAGGGAGTGTGAGTATTACCCAGGCTGGGGGAGGAGGAGGGGGTGTGAGTATTACCCAGGCTGGGGGAGGAGGAGCGGGTGTGAGTATTACCCAGGCTGGGGGAGGAGGAGCGGGTGTGAGTATTACCCAGGCTGGGGAGGAGGAGGGGGTGTGAGTATTACCCAGGCTGGGGGAGGAGGAGGGGGTGTGAGTATTACCCAGGCTGGGGGAGGAGGAGGGGGTGTGAGTATTACCCAGGCTGGGGGAGGAGGAGGGGGTGTGAGTATTACCCAGGCTGGGGGAGGAGGAGGGTGTGTGAGTATTACCCAGGCTGGGGGAGGGGGAGGGTGTGTGAGTATTACCCAGGCTGGGGGAGGAGGGGGTGTGAGTATTACCCAGGCTGGGGGAGGAGGAGGGGGTGTGAGTATTACCCAGGCTGGGGGAGGAGGAGGAGGGGGTGTGAGTATTACCCAGGCTGGGAGAGGAGGAGGGGGTGTGATTATTACCCAGGCTGGGGGAGGAGGAGGGTGTGTGAGTATTACCCAGGCTGGGGGAGGAGGGGGTGTGAGTATTACCCAGGCTGGGGGAGGAGAAGGGGGTGTGAGTATTACCCAGGCTGGGGGAGGAGGAGGGGGTGTGAGTATTACCCAGGCTGGGGGAGGAGGAGGGGGTGTGAGTATTACCCAGGCTGGGGGAGGAGGAGGGGGTGTGAGTATTACCCAGGCTGGGGGAGGAGGAGGGGGTGTCAGTATTACCCAGGCTGGGGAGGAGGAGGGGGTGTGAGTATTACCCAGGCTGGGGGAGGAGGAAGGGGTGTGAGTATTACCCAGGCTGGAGGAGGAGGGGGTGTGAGTATTACCCAGGCTGGGGGAGGAGGGGTGTGAGTATTACCCAGGCTGGGGGAGGAGGGGGTGTGAGTATTACCCAGGCTGGGGGAGGAGGGAGTGTGAGTATTACCCAGGCTGGGGAAGGAAGGGGTGAGAGTAATACCCAGGCTGGCGGAGGAGGAGGGGGTGTGAGTATTACCCAGGCTGGGGGAGGAGGAGGGTGTGTGAGTATTACCCAGGCTGGGGGAGGAGGAGGGGGTTTGAGTATTACCCAGGCTGGGGGAGGAGGAGCGGGTGTGAGTATTACCCAGGCTGGGGGAGGAGGAGGGGGTGTGAGTATTACCCAGGCTGGGGGAGGAGGAGGGGTGTGAGTATTACCCAGGCTGGGGGAGGAGGAGGGTGTGTGAGTATTACCCAGGCTGGGGGAGGAGGAGGGGGTGTGAGTATTACCCAGGCTGGGGGAGGAGGAGGGGGTGTGAGTATTACCCAGGCTGGGGAGGAGGAGGGGGTGTGAGTATTACCCAGGCTGGGGGAGGAGGGGGGGGGGTGTGAGTATTACCCAGGCTGGGGGAGGAGGGGGGGGGGGTGTGTGAGTATTACCCAGGCTGGGGGAGGAGGGGGTGTGAGTATTACCCAGGCTGGGGGAGGAGGGGGTGTGAGTATTACCCAGGCTGGGGGAGGATGGGGTGTGAGTATTACCCAGGCTGGGGGAGGAGGAGGGGGTGTGAGTATTACCCAGGCTGGGGAGGAGGGGGTGTGAGTATTACCCAGGCTGGGGGAGGAGGAGGGGGTGTGAGTATTACCCAGGCTGGGGGAGGAGGAGGGGGTGTGAGTATTACCCAGGCTGGGGGAGGAGGAGGGGGTGTGAGTATTACCCAGGCTGGGGGAGGAGGAGGGGGTGTGAGTATTACCCAGGCTGGGGGATGGCTGCTGGGGCAGGAGGTAACAGGTCAGTACTTTAGATCCCGTCTTCTCATCGTCCTCCGTCTGGAACTTGAGCATCGGCTGCGACTGGTTTTCTGCCAACCACAAAGCCTTCAGGCTCAGGTTCGTCAGCGCAAAGGGGAGGTTCAGCAGCCTGGGGGGGGGGGGAGCACACAGGGGGGGATACAGAGTTGGGAGATAGAGGAGGAGGAGATGGGGGAGAGGAGGAGGCGGAGGGGGGGAGATAGAGGGGGAGAGGAGGAGGAGGAGATGGGGGAGATATAGAGGAAGAGGGGGAGAGAAAGAGGAGGAGGAGGAGGGGGGGGGGGAGATAGAGGCGGAGGGGGGGAGAGAAATAGAGGAGGAGGAGGGGAGAGATAGAGGAGATGGGGGAGAGATAGAGGAGGAAGAGGTGGAGGAGATGGAGGTGGAGGAGATGGGGGAGAGATAGAGGAGGAGGAGATGGGGGAGAGATAGAGGAGGAGGAGGGGGGAAGAGATAGAGGAGGAGGGGGGAGAGATAGAGGAGGAGGAGGGGGGAAGAGATAGAGGAGGAGGAGGGGGGAGAGATAGAGGAGGAGGAGGGGGGAGAGATAGAGGAGGAGGGGGGAGAGATAGAGGAGGAGGGGGGAGAGATAGAGGAGGAGGAGGGGGAGAGATAGAGGAGGAGGAGGGGGGAGAGATAGAGGAGGAGGAGGAGGGGGGAGAGATAGAGGAGGAGGAGGGGGGAGAGATAGAGGAGGAGGGGGGGAGAGATAGAGGAGGAGGGGGGAGAGATAGAGGAGGAGGGGGGAGAGATAGAGGAGGAGGAGGGGGAGAGATAGAGGAGGAGGAGGGGGGAGAGATAGAGGAGGAGGAGGGGGAGAGATAGAGGAGGAGGAGGGGGGGAGAGATAGAGGAGGGGGGAGAGATAGAGGAGGAGGAGGGGGGGAGAGATAGAGGAGGAGGAGGGGGGAGAGATAGAGGGGGAGGAGGGGGGGGGGAGATAGAGGAGGAGGAGGGGGGGAGAGATAGAGGAGGAGGGGGGGAGATATAGAGGAGGAGGAGGGGGAGAAATAGAGGAGGAGGGGGGGATAGATGAAGGAGGAGGGGGGGAGAGACAGAGGAAGAGGAGGGGGGAGAAATAGAGGAAAAGGAGGGGGAGAAATAGAGGAAGAGGAGGGGGGAGAAATAGAGGATGAGGGGAGGAGAAATAGAGGAGGAGGAGGGGGAGAAATAAAGGAGGAGGGGGGAGAGACAGAGGAGGAGGAGGGGGAGAGACAGAGGAGGAGGAGATGGGGGAGAGATAGAGGAGGAGGAGATGGGGGAGAGACAGAGGAGGAGATGGGGAGAGACAGAGAGGAGGCGGAGGAGATAGAGGAGGAGGGGGGAGAGAGAGGAGGAGGGGGGAGAGATAGAGGAGGAGGGGGGGAGAGATAGAGGAGGAGGAGGGGGGGAGAAATAGAGGAGGAGGGGGGGAGAAATAGAGGAGGAGGAGGGGGGGAGAGGGGGGAGAAATAGAGGAGGAGGAGGGGGGGAGAAATAGAGGAGGAGGAGGGGGGGAGAAATAGAGGAGGAGGGGGGGAGAAATAGAGGAGGAGGAGGGGGGGGAGAAATAGAGGAGGAGGGGGGGAGAGAAATAGAGGAGGAGGGGGGGGAGAGACAGAGTAGGAGGGGGAGAGACAGAGGAGGAGAAGATGGGGGAGAGACAGAGGAGGAGGAGGTGGAGGAGATGGGGGAGAGATAGAGGAGGAGGAGATGGGGGAGAGATGGAGGAGGGGGGGAGAAATAGAGGAGGAGGAGGAGATGGGGGAGAGATAGAGGAGGAGGAGGGGGGAGAGATAGAGGAGGAGGAGGGGGGAGAGATAGAGGAGGAGGAGGGTGGAGAGATAGAGGAGGAGGAGGGGGGGGAGAGATAGAGGAGGAGGGGGGGGGAGAGATAGAGGAGGAGGGGGGGAGAGATAGAGGAGGAGGAGGGGGGGGAGAGATAGAGGAGGGGGAGGGTTAGAGGAGGAGGAGGGGGGGAGAAATAGAGGAGGAGGGGGGGAGAAATAGAGGAGGAGGAGGGGGGGAGAAATAGAGGAGGAGGAGGGGGGAGAAATAGAGGAGGAGGAGGAGGGGGGAGAAATAGAGGAGATGGGGGGGGAGACAGAGGAGGAGGAGATGGGGGAGAGACAGAGGAGGAGGAGACGGGGGAGAGACAGAGGAGGAGGAGACGGGGGAGAGGCAGAGGAGGAGGAGACGGGGGAGAGATAGAGGAGATGGGGGAGAGATAGAGGAGGAGGAGGTGGAGGAGATGGGGGAGAGATAGAGGAGGAGGAGACGGGGAGAGATAGAGGAGGAGGAGACGGGGGAGAGATAGAGGAGGAGGAGGAGGGGGGGAGAGATAGAGGAGGAGGGGGGGGAGAAATAGAGGAGGAGGAGGGGGGGAGAGATAGAGGAGGAGGAGGGGGGGAGAGATAGAGGAGGAGGAGGGGGGGAGAGATAGAGGAGGAGGAGGGGGGGAGAGATAGAGGAGGAGGAGGGGGGGGAGAGATAGAGGAGGAGGAGGGGGGGGGAGAAATAGAGGAGGAGGAGGGGGGGGAGAAATAGAGGAGGAGGAGGGGGGGGAGAAATAGAGGAGGAGGAGGGGGGGGAGAAATAGAGGAGGAGGGGGGAGAGATAGAGGAGGGGAGGGGAGAAATAGAGGAGGAGGGGGGAGAGATAGAGGAGGAGGGGGGAGAGATAGAGGAGGAGGGGGGAGAGATAGAGGAGGAGGGGGGGGAGAAATAGAGGAGGAGGAGGAGGAGGGGGGGGAGAAATACAGGAGGAGGAGGGGGGGAGAAATAGAGGAGGAGGAGGGGGGGAGAAATAGAGGAGGAGGGGGAGAGACAGAGGAGGAGGAGATGGGGGAGAGACAGAGGAGGAGGAGGTGGAGGAGATGGGGGAGAGATAGAGGAGGAGGAGACGGGGAGAGATAGAGGAGGAGGAGACGGGGGAGAGATAGAGGAGGAGGAGGAGGGGGGGAGAGATAGAGGAGGAGGGGGGGAGAAATAGAGGAGGAGGAGGGGGGAGAGATAGAGGAGGAGGAGGGGGGGAGAGATAGAGGAGGAGGAGGGGGGGAGAGATAGAGGAGGAGGAGGGGGGGAGAGATAGAGGAGGAGGAGGGGGGGGAGAGATAGAGGAGGAGGAGGGGGGGGGAGAAATAGAGGAGGAGGAGGGGGGGGAGAAATAGAGGAGGAGGAGGGGGGGGGGAAATAGAGGAGGAGGAGGGGGGGGAGAAATAGAGGAGGAGGGGGGAGAGATAGAGGAGGGGGAGGGGAGAAATAGAGGAGGAGGGGGGAGAGATAGAGGAGGAGGGGGGAGAGATAGAGGAGGAGGGGGGAGAGATAGAGGAGGAGGGGGGGAGAAATAGAGGAGGAGGAGGAGGAGGGGGGAGAAATACAGGAGGAGGAGGGGGGGAGAAATAGAGGAGGAGGAGGGGGGGAGAAATAGAGGAGGAGGGGGAGAGACAGAGGAGGAGGAGATGGGGGAGAGACAGAGGAGGAGGAGGTGGAGGAGATGGGGGAGAGATAGAGGAGGAGGAGATGGGGGAGAGATGGAGGAGGAGGAGGGGGGGAGAGATGGAGGAGGAGGAGGGGGGGAGAGATGGAGGAGGAGGAGGGGGGGAGAGATGGAGGAGGAGGAGGGGGGGAGAAATAGAGGAGGAGGAGATGGGGGAGAGATAGAGGAGGAGGAGGGGAGGGAGAAATAGAGGAGGAGGAGATGGGGAGAGATAGAGGAGGAGGAGGGGGGAGAAATAGAGGAGGATGGGGGGGAGAAATAGAGGAGGATGGGGGGGAGAAATAGAGGAGGAGGGGGGGGAGAAATAGAGGAGGGGGGGGAGAAATAGAGGAGGAGGGGGGAGAGATAGAGGAGGGGGGAGAGATAGAGGAGGGGGGGGAGAAATAGAGGAGGGGGGAGAGATAGAGGAGGAGGGGGGGAGAGATAGAGGAGGAGGGGGGAGAGATAGAGGAGGAGGGGGGAGAGATAGAGGAGGAGGGGGGGAGAAATAGAGGAGGAGGAGGGGGGGGAGAAATAGAGGAGGAGGAGGGGGGGAGAAATAGAGGAGGAGGAGGGGGGGAGAAATAGAGGAGGAGGAGGGGGGGAGAAATAGAGGAGGAGGAGGGGGGGGAGAAATAGAGGAGGAGGGGGAGAGACAGAGGAGGAGGAGATGGGGGAGAGACAGAGGAGGAGGAGGTGGAGGAGATGGGGGAGAGATAGAGGAGGAGATGGGGGAGAGATGGAGGAGGAGGAGGGGGGGGAGAGATGGAGGAGGAGGAGGGGGGGAGAAATAGAGGAGGAGGAGATGGGGGAGAGATAGAGGAGGAGGAGGGGAGGGAGAAATAGAGGAGGAGGAGATGGGGAGAGATAGAGGAGGAGGAGGGGGGAGAAAGAGGAGGATGGGGGGAGAAATAGAGGAGGATGGGGGGGAGAAATAGAGGAGGAGGGGGGGAGAAATAGAGGAGGAGGGGGGGAGAAATAGAGGAGGAGGGGGGGGAGAAATAGAGGAGGAGGGGGGAGAGATAGAGGAGGGGGGGGAGAGATAGAGGAGGGGGGGAGAGATAGAGGAGAGGCAGAGGAGGAGGAGACGGGGGGAGAGATAGAGGAGATGGGGGAGAGATAGAGGAGGAGGAGGTGGAGGAGATGGGGGAGAGATAGAGGAGGAGGAGACGGGGAGAGATAGAGGAGGAGGAGACGGGGGAGAGATAGAGGAGGAGGAGGAGGGGGGGAGAGATAGAGGAGGAGGGGGGGAGAAATAGAGGAGGAGGAGGGGGGGGAGAGATAGAGGAGGAGGAGGGGGGGAGAGATAGAGGAGGAGGAGGGGGGGAGAGATAGAGGAGGAGGAGGGGGGGAGAGATAGAGGAGGAGGAGGGGGGGGAGAGATAGAGGAGGAGGAGGGGGGGGGAGAAATAGAGGAGGAGGAGGGGGGGGAGAAATAGAGGAGGAGGAGGGGGGGGGGAGAAATAGAGGAGGAGGAGGGGGGGGAGAAATAGAGGAGGAGGGGGGAGAGATAGAGGAGGGGAGGGGAGAATAGAGGAGGAGGGGGGAGAGATAGAGGAGGAGGGGGGAGAGATAGAGGAGGAGGGGGGAGAGATAGAGGAGGAGGGGGGGAGAAATAGAGGAGGAGGAGGAGGAGGAGGGGGGGAGAAATACAGGAGGAGGAGGGGGGGAGAAATAGAGGAGGAGGAGGGGGGGGAGAAATAGAGGAGGAGGGGGAGAGACAGAGGAGGAGGAGATGGGGGAGAGACAGAGGAGGAGGAGGTGGAGGAGATGGGGGAGAGATAGAGGAGGAGGAGATGGGGGAGAGATGGAGGAGGAGGAGGGGGGGGAGAGATGGAGGAGGAGGAGGGGGGGAGAGATGGAGGAGGAGGAGGGGGGGGAGAAATAGAGGAGGAGGAGATGGGGGAGAGATAGAGGAGGAGGAGGGGAGGGAGAAATAGAGGAGGAGGAGATGGGGAGAGATAGAGGAGGAGGAGGGGGGAGAAATAGAGGAGGATGGGGGGGGAGAAATAGAGGAGGATGGGGGGGGAGAAATAGAGGAGGAGGGGGGGGAGAAATAGAGGAGGGGGGGAGAAATAGAGGAGGAGGGGGGAGAGATAGAGGAGGGGAGAGAGATAGAGGAGGGGGGAGAGATAGAGGAGGGGGGGGAGAAATAGAGGAGGGGGGAGAGATAGAGGAGGAGGGGGGAGAGATAGAGGAGGAGGGGGGAGAGATAGAGGAGGAGGGGGGAGAGATAGAGGGAGGAGGGGGGGAGAAATAGAGGAGGAGGAGGGGGGGAGAAATAGAGGAGGAGGAGGGGGGGAGAAATAGAGGAGGAGGAGGGGGGGGAGAAATAGAGGAGGAGGAGGGGGGAGAAATAGAGGAGGAGGAGGGGGGGAGAAATAGAGGAGGAGGGGGAGAGACAGAGGAGGAGGAGATGGGGGAGAGACAGAGGAGGAGGAGGTGGAGGAGATGGGGGAGAGATAGAGGAGGAGATGGGGGAGAGATGGAGGAGGAGGAGGGGGGGAGAGATGGAGGAGGAGGAGGGGGGGAGAAATAGAGGAGGAGGAGATGGGGAGAAATAGAGGAGGAGGAGATGGGGGAGAGATAGAGGAGGAGGAGGGGAGGGAGAAATAGAGGAGGAGGAGATGGGGAGAGATAGAGGAGGAGGAGGGGGGAGAAAGAGGAGGATGGGGGGGAGAAATAGAGGAGGATGGGGGGGGAGAAATAGAGGAGGAGGGGGGGGAGAAATAGAGGAGGAGGGGGGGAGAAATAGAGGAGGAGGGGGGGGAGAAATAGAGGAGGAGGGGGGGAGAGATAGAGGAGGGGGGGAGAGATAGAGGAGGGGGGGGAGAGATAGAGGAGGAGGGGGGGGAGAAATAGAGGAGGAGGGGGGAGAGATAGAGGACGAGGGGGGAGAGATAGAGGACGAGGGGGGAGAGACAGAGGAGGAGATGGGGAGAGACAGAGGAGGAGATGGGGGAGAGACAGAGTAGGAGGGGGAGAGACAGAGGAGGAGATGGGGAGAAACAGCGGAGGAGGAGATGGGGGAGAGACAGAGGAGGAGATGGGGGAGAGATAGAGGAGGAGATGGGGGAGAGAGAGGAGGAGGAGATGGGGGAGAGATAGAGGAGGAGATGGGGGAGAGATAGAGGAGGAGGAGATGGGGGAGAGATAGAGGAGGAGACGGGGGAGAGATAGAGGAGGAGGAGACGGGGCAGAGACAGAGGAGGAGGAGACGGGGGAGAGACAGAAGAGGAGGAGACGGGGGAGAGACAGAGGAGGAGGAGGTGGAGGAGATGGGGGAGAGATAGAGGAGGAGGGGGGGGGAGAAATAGAGGAGGAGGAGGGGGGGAGAAATAGAGGAGGAGGAGGGGGGGAGATAGAGGCGGAGGAGGGGGAGAGATAGAGGAGGAGGAGGGGGAGAGATAGAGGAGGAGGAGGGGGAGAGATAGAGGAGGAGGAGGGGGGGGAGAAATAGAGGAGGAGGGGGAGAGATAGAGGAGGAGGGGGGAGAGATAGAGGAGGAGGAGGGGGGGAGAAATAGAGGAGGAGGAGATGGGGGAGAGATAGAGGAGGAGGAGATGGGGAGGAGATGGGGAGAAATAGAGGAGGAGGGGGGGGAGAAATAGAGGAGGAGGAGATGGGGAGGAGATGGGGAGAAATAGAGGAGGATGGGGGGAGAGATAGAGGAGGAGGAGGGGGGGAGAGATAGAGGAGGAGGAGGGTGGAGAAATAGAGGAGGAGATGGGGGGAGAAATAGAGGAGGCGGAGGGGGGAGAGATAGAGGAGGCGGAAGGGGGGAGAGATAGAGGAGGCAGAGGGGGGAGAGATAGAGGAGGCGGAAGGGGGAGAGAGAGATAGAGGAGGAGGGGGGAGAGATAGAGGAGGCGGAGGGGAGGGAAATAGAGGCGGAGGGGAGGGAGATAGAGGCAGAGGGAGGGGGGAGATAGAGGCGGAGGGAGGGGGGAGATAGAGGCGGAGGGAGGGGGGAGATAGAGGCGGAGGGAGGGGGGAGATAGAGGCGGAGGGAGGGGGGAGATAGAGGCGAAGGGGGGGAGATAGAGGCGGAGGGGGGGGAGATAGAGGCGGAGGGGGGGGAGATAGAGGCGGAGGGGGGGAGATAGAGGCGGAGGGGGGGAGATAGAGGCGGAGGGGGGGAGATAGAGGCGGAGGGGGTGAGATAGAGGCGGAGGAGGGGGAGATAGAGGCGGAGGGGGGGGAGAGAGAGGCGGAGGGGGGGGATAGAGGCGGAAGGGGGGGGATAGAGGCGGAAGGGGGGGGATAGAGGCGGAGGGGGGCGGATAGAGGCGGGGGGGGGGATAGAGGCGGACGGGGGGGAGATAGAGGCGGAGGGGGGGAGATAGAGGAGGAGGGGGGGGAGAAATAAAGGAGGAGGAGGGGGGGAGAAATAGAGGAGGAGGAGATGGGGGAGAGATAGAGGAGGAGGAGATGGGGAGAGATAGAGGAGGAGGAGATGGGGAGAGATAGAGGAGGAGGAGATGGGGAGAGATAGAGGAGGAGGGGATGGGGAAGAGATAGAGGAGGAGGAGATGGGGGAGGAGATGGGGAGAAATAGAGGAGGAGGGGGGGGAGAAATAGAGGAGGAGGAGGGGGGGAGATAGAGGCGGAGGGGGGGAGATAGAGGCGGAGGGGGGGAGATAGAGGCGGAGGGGGGGAGATAGAGGCGGAGGGGGGGAGATAGAGGCGGAGGGGGGGGAGATAGAGGCGGAGGGGGGGAGATAGAGGCGGAGGGGGGGAGATAGAGGCGGAGGGGGGGAGATAGAGGCGGAGGGGGGGAGATAGAGGCGGAGGGGGGGAGATAGAGGCGGAGGGGGGAGAGATAGAGGCGGAGGGGGGGAGATAGAGGCGGGAGGGGGGAGAGATAGAGGCGGGAGGATGGGGGGGAGAGATAGAGGCGGAGGGGGGGAGATAGAGGCGGGAGGGGGAGAGATAGAGGCGGGAGGATGGGGGGGGAGATAGAGGCGGAGGGGGGGAGATAGAGGCGGGAGGGGGAGAGATAGAGGCGGGAGGATGGGGGGGGGAGATAGAGGCGGAGGGGGGGAGATAGAGGCGGAGGGGGAGAGATAGAGGCGGAGGGGAAGAGATAGAGGCGGAGGGGGAGAGATAGAGGCGGAGGGGGAGAGATAGAGGCGGAGGGGGAGAGATAGAGGCGGGAGGGGGAGAGATAGAGGCGGGAGGATGGGGGGGGGAGATAGAGGCGGAGGGGGGGAGATAGAGGCGGAGGGGGAGAGATAGAGGCGGGAGGATGGGGGGGGAGATAGAGGCGGAGGGGGGGAGATAGAGGCGGATGGGGGGGAGATAGAGGCGGAGGGGGGGGGAAATAGAGGCGGAGGGGGGGGAGATAGAGGCGGAGGGGGGGAGGTAGAGGCGGAGGGGGGGAGATGGAGGCGGAGGGGGGGGAGAGAGGCGGAGGGGGGGAGAGAGGCGGAGGGGGGGAGATAGAGGCGGAGGGGGAGAGATAGAGGCGGGAGGATGGGGGGGGAAGATTAATAATTTAATTAATATTGGGATATATGTACAACCTGTAGAGAAGGTGGTGGGGGGGGGGAGGTGTGATTTGGGATAAGGGCAGGTAAGAGAGGAGGATGTATGAGGAGAGGAGCACATAGGAGGGAAGAGGAGGGCAGGGAGGCAATTGGTGAGTGTCAGCACGGTACCTGTTCCCCGCCACGTCCAGCACATGTAGCTCGGTGGCGTTGGCGAGCTCGGGCGGCAGGGCGCTCAGCTGGTTATCCCGCAGCGACAGCACGTTCAGACTGGCGCAGCCGCCCATCTCGCTGGGCAGGGACACCAGCCGGTTCCGATCCACGTTCACATTCGTCAACTTGGTGAGGTTCCCCATGGACTTGGGCAGGGTCTGGGGGGGACAAGGAGGAGAGACAGAGGGGGGTGAGAGGGGGAGATCAGGGGCAAGGAGACTGATAAAAAGTGGGACAGGAGGTGGTAAGAGGAAGACGGTGAGAGGAAGACCGGGAGAGGAGGGGAGAGGGAGACGAGGAGGGGAGAGGGAGACGAGGAGAGGAGAGGGAGACGAGGAGAGGGAGACGAGGAGAGGGAGACGAGGAGAGGGGAGGGAGACGAGGAGAGGGAGACGAGGAGGGAGGGGTGAGAAGGAAACGAAGAGGAGAGTGGCAAGGAGTGTAATAAAATGGTGAGGAGAGGGGGCGAGCGGAGGAGAGGGGGCGAGTGGAGGAGAGGGGGCGAGTGGAGGAGAGGGGTAGAGAGAGGGGGAGAGAGGGGGAGAGAGGGGGAGAGGGGGGGAGAGGGGGGAAGAGGGGGGAAGAGGGGGGGAGAGGGCGGGAGAGGGCGGGAGAGGGCGGGAGAGGGCGGGAGAGGGCGGGAGAGGGCGGGAGAGGGCGGGAGAGGGCGGGAGAGGGGGGAGAGGGCGGGAGAGGGGGGAGAGGGCGGGAGAGGGCGGGAGAGGGCGGGAGAGTGGGGAGAGGGGGAGGAGAGGGGGAGAGGGGAGGAGAGGGGGAGAGGGGAGGAGAGGGGGAGAGGGGAGGAGAGGGGGAGAGGGGAGGAGAGGGGAGGAGAGGGGGGAGGGGGGAGAGGGATAGGGAGAGGAGGAGAGAGGGGGGGAAGGGGGAGAGAGGGGAGGGGAGGAGAGGGAGGGGAGGAGAGGTTCACTGCAGTTGGAGGGGGAGTTGCAGCAGGATGCCGGGAGGGGGAGTTGCAGCAGGATGCCGGGAGGGGGAGTTGCAGCAGGATGCCGGGAGGGGGAGTTGCAGCAGGATGCCGGGAGGGGGAGTTGCAGCAGGATGCCGGGAGGGGGAGTTGCAGCAGGATGCCGGGAGGGGGAGTTGCAGCAGGATGCCGGGAGGGGGAGTTGCAGCAGGATGCCGGGAGGGGGAGTTGCAGCAGGATGCCGGGAGGGGGAGTTGCAGCAGGATGCCGGGAGGGGGAGTTGCAGCAGGATGCCGGGAGGGGGAGTTGCAGCAGGATGCCGGGAGGGGGAGTTGCAGCAGGATGCCGGGAGGGGGAGTTGCAGCAGGATGCCGGGAGGGGGAGTTGCAGCAGGATGCCGGGAGGGGGAGTTGCAGCAGGATGCCGGGAGGGGGACACAGATACCCAGCAAGCTCAAACTCCCACACCCACCACAAAGTGAATATATATATTTATGTCAACCAGAGAGCTACTGAGCGTGGCAATTGTATATAACAAGAGACAGGGGGTGCCCAACGCTGCATCCAATTGACAAAACATATAAAGTAAAATACTTCAATAATAATAATTGGTTATTTAGTTAACCCTTTGGCCAAAGGCGTCATAAGCCTGCATACCAACGTCAAGGTATAACCAAAATAATGCAGGTCCTACACACAGGGGGAGTTGCAGCAGGATGCCGGGAGGGGGAGTTGCAGCAGGATGCCGGGAGGGGGAGTTGCAGCAGGATGCCGGGAGGGGGAGTTGCAGCAGGATGCCGGGAGGCGCCAGCACGCCGCAGCACCATGTAAGGGGGGAAAAAAATTCCCCTCCAGCTTGGCCTTCAGTAGAAGGTGGCAACCCGGACAGTCACAGACACTGCAGGAGGTGGGTTACCGTCAGCAGGTTCTCGGTGAGTATGACCTCGCTCAGGTTCTCACACACACAGGAGAGGGGGACACTGCAGGAGGTGGGTTACCGTCAGCAGGTTCTCGGTGAGTATGACCTCGCTCAGGTTCTCACAGTCCCCGATAGATTCTGTGAGCTGCAGCAGGCGGTTCTGATCAACCTTCAGGATGGATAACTGTTTCAGCTGGCCTGAGGAGAGAGGAGGAGGGGGCATGAGAGAGAGGGGAGAGAGGAGAGAGAGGAGAGAGAGGGGAGAGAGGGGAGAGAAGAGAAAGAGAGGAGAGGAAAGAGAGAGTGAGGAGAGAGAGGAGAGAGGACAGGAAATAGAGAGAGAGGAGAGGAAAGAGAGAGAGAGGAAAGGAGAGGAGAGGAAAGTGAAAGAGAGGAGAGGAAAGAGGGCGAAAGGAGAGGAAAGAGGGCGAGAGGAGAGGAAAGAGGGCGAGAGGAGAGGAAAGAGGGCGAGAGGAGAGGAAAGAGGGCGAGAGGAGAGGAAAGAGGGTGAGAGGCGGGGGCGGGGCGAGGGGGGGGGGCGGGGCGAGAGGGGGGCGGGGCGAGAGGGGGGCGGGGCGAGGGGGGGCGGGATGCGAGGGGGGCGCGGAGCGAGAGGGGGGCGGAGCGAGAGGGGGGGCGGAGCGAGAGGGGGGGCGGGGCGAGAGGGGGGCGGGGCGAGAGGGGGGCGGGGCGAGAGGGGGCGGGCGGGCGAGAGGAGGGGCGGGGGAGGGAGGGGCGGGGGAGGGAGGGGCGGGGGAGGGAAGGGCGGGGGAGGGAGGGGCGGGGGAGGGAGGGGCGGGGGAGGGAGGGGCGGGGGAGGGAGGGGCGGGGGGGGAAGGGAAGGGGAGGGGCGGGGCGGGTACCGCGCAGGTAAGCCTGTGATATTAGAGAGCGCTGCAGTCAGACTGACCGAGGCCGGGGGGCAGAGTGCTGAGCAGGTTCTGGGACAGGAGCAGGTCTGTGAGAGACACCAGGCCGCTGATCTCGGACGG
>NC_134484.1:5180047-5227547 GCF_040206685.1 Ascaphus truei
CAACGCACACATCGTCACACACACACACACACACCAAGCGACGCAGGTTCCCCAGCTCCTGCAACACACACATCGTCACACACACA
Source organism: Ascaphus truei (assembly GCF_040206685.1). NCBI lineage: Eukaryota > Metazoa > Chordata > Amphibia > Anura > Ascaphidae > Ascaphus > Ascaphus truei. The sequence continues at coordinate 5,180,134 of NC_134484.1, forward strand.
TACACACACCAAGCGACGCAGGTTCCCCAGCTCCTGCAACACACACATCGTGTCACACACACACACACACACACACACCAAGCGACGCAGGTTCCCCAGCTCCTGCAACACACACATCGTCACACACACACCAAGCGACGCAGGTTCCCCAGCTCCTGCAACGCACACATCGTGTCACACATACACACACACACACACACACACACACAGCGACGCAGGATCCCCAGCTCCTGCAACACACACATCGTGTCACACATACACACACACACACAGCGACGCAGGATCCCCAGCTCCTGCAACACACACATCGTGTCACACACACACACACACACACACACACACACAGCGACGCAGGTTCCCCAGCTCCTGCAACGCACACATCGTCACACACACACACACACACACACCAAGCGTCGCAGGTTCCCCAGCTCCTGCAACGCACACATCGTCACACACACACACACACACAGCGACGCAGGTTCCCCAGCTCCTGCAACACACACATCGTCACACACACACAGCGACGCAGGTTCCCCAGCTCCTGCAACGCACACATCGTCACACACACACACACAGCGACGCAGGTTCCCCAGCTCCTGCAACACACACATCGTCACACACACACACATACACACACACCAAGCGTCGCAGGTTCCCCAGCTCCTGCAACGCACACATCGTCACACACACACACACACAGCGACGCAGGTTCCCCAGCTCCTGCAACACACACATCGTGTCACACACACACACACACTGTCGCAGGTTCCCCAGCTTCTGCAACACACACATCGTCACACACACAGACACACACCAAGCGACGCAGGTTCCCCAGCTCCTGCAACACACACATCGTCACACACACACACAGCGACGCAGGTTCCCCAGCTCCTGCAACACACACATCGTCACACACACACACAGCGACGCAGGATCCCCAGCTCCTGCAACACACACATCGTGTCACACACACACACACCCCAAGCGTCGCAGGTTCCCCAGCTCCTGCAACACACACATCGTCACACACACACACACACACCAAGCGTCGCAGGTTCCCCAGCTCCTGCAACACACACATCGTCACACACACACACACACACACCGTCGCAGGTTCCCCAGCTTCTGCAACACACACATCGTCACACACACACACAGTCGCAGGTTCCCCAGCTCCTGCAACACACACATCGTCACACACACCAAGCGTCGCAGGTTCCCCAGCTCCTGCAACACACACATCGTCACACACACACACACACACACACACAGTCGCAGGTTCCCCAGCTCCTGCAACACACACATCGTCACACACACACACACACCAAGCGTCGCAGGTTCCCCAGCTCCTGCAACACACACATCGCCACACACACATCGCCACACACACATCGCCACACACACATCGCCACACACACATCGCCACACACACATCGCCACACACACATCGCCACACACACATCGCCACACACACATCGCCACACACACATCGCCACACACACATCGCCACCCACACATCGCCACACACACATCGCCGCACACACATCGTCGCACACACATCGTCGCACACCGTGCAGGTACGCAACACATCACACACCCACCCACACAAAGAGTCACAGGTTCCCCAGCTCCTGTAACACACACACAGTCACACCCCGTGCAGGTACGCAACACATCACACACCAAGCGTCGCAGGTTCCCCAGCTCCTGCAACACACACATCGTCACACACACACACACACACACACACACACACACACACACACAGTCGCAGGTTCCCCAGCTCCTGCAACACACACATCGTCACACACACACACACCAAGCGTCGCAGGTTCCCCGGCTCCTGCAACACACACAGTCACACCCCGTGCAGGTACGCAACACATCACACACCAAGCGTCGCAAGTTCCCCAGCTCATGCAACACACACATCGTCACACACACACACACACACCCAAGCATTGCGGGTTCCCCAGCTCCTGCAACACACACATCGCCACACACACACACACACCCAAGCATTGCGGGTTCCCCAGCTCCTGCAACACACACATCGTCACACAACGTGCAGGTACGCAACACATCACACACCCACACCAAGCGTCGCAAGTTCCCCAGCTCCTGTAACACACACAGTCACACACCGTGCAGGTACGCAACACACCACACCCACAAAGCATCACAGATTCCCCAGCTCCTGCAACACACACATCGTCACACACCGTGCAGGTACGCAACACATCACACAATGCGTCGCAGGTTCCCCAGCTCCTGCAACACACGACACACCGTGGTACAGAAAAACAGACGGAGGGGCGCCGAGTGATAGAACGGTCACGTTCTGCATCCTTATTCTAGGGCAGATCCTCATTCTAGGGCAGATCCTCATTCTAGGGCAGATCCTCATTCTAGGGCAGATCCTCATTCTAGGGCAGATCCTCATTCTAGGGCAGATCCTCATTCTAGGGCACATCCTCATTCTAGGGCACATCCTCATTCTAGGGCACATCCTCATTCTAGGGCAGATCCTCATTCTAGGGCAGATCCTCATTCTAGGGCAGATCCTTATTCTAGGGCAGATCACACAGTTGGGGGAACAAGCGGTTCCTGACTCGGCTCTCAGGGATTGCTCCATTTCCCAGACTCACCTGGGGCAGCGCAGAAAGCTGGTTCCTGTCCAGCCACAGCTCACGGAGGTTGGGTAATGCGCCCAGGGTGTCCGGCTGCAGAGAGAGAGAGCGGAGTCAATACACGAGCACACCGTTTAACCGGCGCACAGACGCAGGCAGCACCGTGTAACCGGTGTTAAGACGCAGGCAGCACCGTGTAACCGCTGTGCACACAGGCAGCGCCCGGTAACCGCTACGCACACAGGCAGCGCCGGGTAACCGCTGCGCACACAGGCAGCGCCGTGTAACCGCTGCGCACACAGGCAGCGCCGTGTAACCGCTGTGCACACAGGCAGCGCCGGGTAACTGCTGCGCACACAGGCAGCGCCGGGTAACCGCTGCGCACACAGGCAGCGCCGGGTAACCGCTGCACACACAGGCAGCGCCGGGTAACCGCTGCACACACAGGCAGCGCCGGGTAACCGCTGCACACACAGGCAGCGCCGGGTAACCGCTGCACACACAGGCATCGCCGTGTAACCGGCACACACAGGCACCGCCGGGTAACCGCTGCACACACAGGCAGCGCCGGGTAACCGCTGCACACATAGGCAGCGCCGTGTAACCGGCACACACAGGCAGCGCCGTGTTACCGGCACACACAGGCAGCGCCGGGTAACTGCTGCACACACAGGCAGCGCCGTGTTACCGGCACACAGAGGCAGCGCCGTGTAACTGCTGCACACACAGGCAGCGCCGGGTAACCGCTGCACACACAGGCAGCGCCGTGTAACCGGCACACACAGGCAGCGCCGTGTAACTGCTGCACACACAGGCAGCGCCGTGTAACTGCTGCACACACAGGCAGCGCCGTGTAACCGCTGCACACACAGGCAGCGCCGGGTAACCGCTGCGCACACAGGCAGCGCCGTGTAACCGCTGCACACACAGGCAGCGCCGGGTAACCGCTGCACACACAGGCAGCGCCGGGTAACCGGCACACACAGGCAGCGCCGTGTAACCGCTGCACACACAGGCAGCGCCGGGTAACTGCTGCACACACAGGCAGCGCCGTGTTACCGGCACACACAGGCAGCGCCGGGTAACCGGCACACACAGGCAGCGCCGTGTAACCGCTGCACACACAGGCAGCGCCGGGTAACTGCTGCACACACAGGCAGCGCCGTGTAACTGCTGCGCACACAGGCAGCGCCGGGTAACCGCTGCGCACACAGGCAGCGCCGTGTAACTGCTGCACACACAGGCAGCGCCGTGTAATTGCTGCACACACAGGCAGCGCCGGGTAACCGCTGCACACACAGGCAGCGCCGGGTAACCGCTGCGCACACAGGCAGCGCCGTGTAACCGGCACACACAGGCAGCGCCATGTAACTGCTGCACACACAGGCAGCGCCGGGTAACCGGCACACACAGGCAGCGCCGTGTAACCAGCACACACAGGCAGCGCCGTGTAACCGGCACACACAGGCAGCGCCGTGTAACCGTCACACACAGGCAGCGCCGTGTAACCGGCACACACAGGCAGCGCCGTGTAACCGGCACACACAGGCAGCGCCGTGTAACCGTCACACACAGGCAGCGCCGTGTAACTGTCACACACAGGCAGCGCCGGGTAACCGCTGCACACACAGGCAGCGCCGTGTAACCGGCACTCACAGGCAGCGCCGTGTAACCGCTGCGCACACAGGCAGCGCCGGGTAACCGCTGCACACACAGGCAGCGCCGTGTAACTGTCACACACAGGCAGCGCCGTGTAACCGGCACACACAGGCAGCGCCGTGTAACCGCTGCACACACAGGCAGCGCCGTGTAACTGTCACACACAGGCAACGCCGTGTAACCAGCACACACAGGCAGCGCCGGCACACACAGGCAGCGCCGGCACACACAGGCAGCGCCGTGTAACCGGCACACACAGGCAGCGCCGTGTAACCGGCACACACAGGCAGCGCGTGTAACCAGCACACACAGGCAGCGCCGGGTAACCGCTGCACACACAGGCAGCGCCGTGTAACTGTCACACACAGGCAGCGCGTGTAACCAGCACACACAGGCAGCGCCGGCACACACAGGCAGCGCCGTGTAACCGGCACACACAGGCAGCGCCGGCACACACAGGCAGCGCCGTGTAACTGTCACACACAGGCAGCGCCGTGTAACCGGCACACACAGGCAGCGCCGGCACACACAGGCAGCGCCGTGTAACCGGCACACACAGGCAGCGCCGTGTAACCGGCACACACAGGCAGCGCCGTGTAACCGGCACACACAGGCAGCGCCGTGTAACCGCTGCACACACAGGCAGCGCCGTGTAACCGGCACACACAGGCAGCGCCGTGTAACCGCTGCACACACAGGCAGCGCCGTGTAACCGGTACTCACAGGCAGCGCCGTGTAACCGGCACACACAGGCAGCGCCGTGTAACTGGCACACACAGGCAGCGCCGTGTAACCGGCACACACAGGCAGCGCCGTGTAACCGCTGCACACACAGGCAGCGCCGGGTAACCGCTGCACACACAGGCAGCGCCGTGTAACCGCTGCACACACAGGCAGCGCCGTGTAACCGTCACACACAGGCAGCGCCGGGTAACCGCTGCACACACAGGCAGCGCCGTGTAACCGCTGCACACACAGGCAGCGCCGGGTAACCGCTGCGCACACAGGCAGCGCCGTGTAACCGCTGCGCACACAGGCAGCGCGGGTAACCGCTGCACACACAGGCAGCGCCGGGTAACTGCTGCACACACAGGCAGCGCCGTGTAACCGCTGCACACAAAGGCAGCGCCGTGTAACCGCTGCACACACAGGCAGCGCCGGGTAACCGCTGCGCACACAGGCAGCGCCGTGTAACCGCTGCGCACACAGGCAGCGCCGGGTAACCGCTGCGCACACAGGCAGCGCCGGGTAACCGCTGCGCACACAGGCAGCGCCGTGTAACCGCTGCACACACAGGCAGCGCCGTGTAACCGCTGCGCACACAGGCAGCGCCGTGTAACCGCTGCGCACACAGGCAGCGCCGTGTAACCGCTGCGCACACAGGCAGCGCCGGGTAACCGCTGCGCACACAGGCAGCGCCGGGTAACCGCTGCGCACACAGGCAGCGCCGGGTAACCGCTGCGCACACAGGCAGCGCCGGGTAACCGCTGCACACACAGGCAGCGCCGGGTAACCGCTGCACACACAGGCAGCGCCGGGTAACCGCTGCGCACACAGGCAGCGCCGGGTAACCGGCACACACAGGCAGCGCCGTGTAACCGCTGCACACACAGGCAGCGCCGTGTAACCGGCACACACAGGCAGCGCCGGGTAACCGGCACACACAGGCAGCGCCGGGTAACCGCTACGCACACAGGCAGCGCCGGGTAACCGCTACGCACACAGGCAGCGCCGGGTAACCGCTGCGCACACAGGCAGCGCCGGGTAACCGGCACACACAGGCAGCGCCGGGTAACCGCTACGCACACAGGCAGCGCCGGGTAACCGCTACGCACACAGGCAGCGCCGGGTAACCGCTGCACACACAGGCAGCGCCGTGTAACCGCTGCACACACAGGCAGCGCCGGGTAACCGCTGCACACACAGGCAGCGCCGGGTAACCGCTGCACACACAGGCAGCGCCGGGTAACCGCTGCACACACAGGCAGCGCCGGGTAACCGCTGCACACACAGGCAGCGCCGTGTAACCGCTGCACACACAGGCAGCGCCGGGTAACCGCTGCACACACAGGCAGCGCCGTGTAACCGCTGCACACACAGGCAGCGCCGGCACACACAGGCAGCGCCGTGTAACCGTCACACACAGGCAGCGCCGGGTAACCGCTGCACACACAGGCAGCGCCGGGTAACCGCTGCACACACAGGCAGCGCCGGGTAACCGCTGCACACAAAGGCAGCGCCGTGTAACCGCTGCACACACAGGCAGCGCCGTGTAACCGCTGCACACACAGGCAGCGCCGGGTAACCGCTGCACACACAGGCAGCGCCGTGTAACCGCTGCACACACAGGCAGCGCCGGGTAACCGCAGCACACACAGGCAGCGCCGTGTAACCGCTGCACACACAGGCAGCGCCGGGTAACCGCTGCGCACACAGGCAGCGCCGGGTAACCGCTGCGCACACAGGCAGCGCCGGGTAACCGCTGCGCACACAGGCAGCGCCGGGTAACCGCTGCGCACACAGGCAGCGCCGGGTAACCGCTGCGCACACAGGCAGCGCCGTGTAACCGCTGCGCACACAGGCAGCGCCGTGTAACCGCTGCGCACACAGGCAGCGCCGGGTAACCGCTGCACACACAGGCAGCGCCGGGTAACCGCTGCACACACAGGCAGCGCCGTGTAACCGCTGCGCACACAGGCAGCGCCGTGTAACCGCTGCGCACACAGGCAGCGCCGGGTAACCGCTGCGCACACAGGCAGCGCCGGGTAACCGCTGCGCACACAGGCAGCGCCGGGTAACCGCTGCGCACACAGGCAGCGCCGGGTAACCGCTGCGCACACAGGCAGCGCCGGGTAACCGGCACACACAGGCAGCGCCGGGTAACCGGCACACACAGGCAGCGCCGGGTAACCGCTACGCTCACAGGCAGCGCCGGGTAACCGCTACGCACACAGGCAGCGCCGGGTAACCGCTGCACACACAGGCAGCGCCGTGTAACCGCTGCACACACAGGCAGCGCCGGGTAACCGCTGCGCACACAGGCAGCGCCGGGTAACCGCTGCACACACAGGCAGCGCCGGGTAACCGCTGCACACACAGGCAGCGCCGGGTAACCGCTGCACACACAGGCAGCGCCGTGTAACCGCTGCACACACAGGCAGCGCCGGGTAACCGCTGCACACACAGGCAGCGCCGTGTAACCGCTGCACACACAGGCAGCGCCGGCACACACAGGCAGCGCCGTGTAACCGTCACACACAGGCAGCGCCGGGTAACCGCTGCACACACAGGCAGCGCCGGGTAACCGCTGCACACACAGGCAGCGCCGGGTAACCGCTGCACACAAAGGCAGCGCCGTGTAACCGCTGCACACACAGGCAGCGCCGTGTAACCGCTGCACACACAGGCAGCGCCGGGTAACCGCTGCACACACAGGCAGCGCCGTGTAACCGCTGCACACACAGGCAGCGCCGGGTAACCGCAGCACACACAGGCAGCGCCGTGTAACCGCTGCACACACAGGCAGCGCCGGGTAACCGCTGCGCACACAGGCAGCGCCGGGTAACCGCTGCGCACACAGGCAGCGCCGGGTAACCGCTGCGCACACAGGCAGCGCCGGGTAACCGCTGCGCACACAGGCAGCGCCGGGTAACCGCTGCGCACACAGGCAGCGCCGGGTAACCGCTGCGCACACAGGCAGCGCCAGGTAACCGCTGCGCACACAGGCAGCGCCGTGTAACCGCTGCGCACACAGGCAGCGCCGTGTAACCGCTGCGCACACAGGCAGCGCCGGGTAACCGCTGCGCACACAGGCAGCGCCGGGTAACCGCTGCGCACACAGGCAGCGCCGGGTAACCGCTGCGCACACAGGCAGCGCCGGGTAACCGCTGCGCACACAGGCAGCGCCGGGTAACCGCTGCGCACACAGGCAGCGCCGGGTAACCGCTGCGCACACAGGCAGCGCCGGGTAACCGCTGCGCACACAGGCAGCGCCGGGTAACCGCTGCGCACACAGGCAGCGCCGGGTAACCGCTGCGCACACAGGCAGCGCCGGGTAACCGCTGCGCACACAGGCAGCGCCGGGTAACCGCTGCGCACACAGGCAGCGCCGGGTAACCGCTGCGCACACATGCAGCGCCGGGTAACCGCTGCGCACACAGGCAGCGCCGGGTAACCGCTGCGCACACAGGCAGCGCCGGGTAACCGCTGCGCACACAGGCAGCGCCGGGTAACCGCTGCGCACACAGGCAGCGCCGGGTAACCGCTGCGCACACAGGCAGCGCCGGGTAACCGCTGCGCACACAGGCAGCGCCGGGTAACCGCTGCGCACACAGGCAGCGCCGGGTAACCGCTGCGCACACAGGCAGCGCCGGGTAACCGCTGCGCACACAGGCAGCGCCGGGTAACCGCTGCGCACACAGGCAGCGCCGGGTAACCGCTGCGCACACAGGCAGCGCCGGGTAACCGCTGCGCACACAGGCAGCGCCGGGTAACCGCTGCGCACACAGGCAGCGCCGGGTAACCGCTGCGCACACAGGCAGCGCCGTGTAACCGCTGCGCACACAGGCAGCGCCGGGTAACCGCTGCGCACACAGGCAGCGCCGGGTAACCGCTGCGCACACAGACAGCGCCGGGTAACCGCTGCGCACACAGGCAGCGCCGGGTAACCGCTGCGCACACAGACAGCGCCGGGTAACCGCTGCGCACACAGGCAGCGCCGGGTAACCGCTGCACACACAGGCAGCGCCGTGTAACCGCTGCGCACACAGGCAGCGCCGTGTAACCGGCACACACAGGCAGCGCCGTGTAACCGCTGCGCACACAGGCAGCGCCGTGTAACCGCTGCGCACACAGGCAGCGCCGTGTAACCGGCACACACAGGCAGCGCCGTGTAACCGCTGCGCACACAGGCAGCGCCGTGTAACCGCTGCACACACAGGCAGCGCCGGGTAACCGCTGCACACACAGGCAGCGCCGGGTAACCGCTGCACACACAGGCAGCGCCGTGTAACCGCTGCACACACCGGCAGCGCCGGGTAACCGCTGCACACACAGGCAGCGCCGTGTAACCGCTGCACACACAGGCAGCGCCGGGTAACCGCTGCGCACACAGGCAGCGCCGTGTAACCGCTGCGCACACAGGCAGCGCCGGGTAACCGCTGCACACACAGGCAGCGCCGGGTAACCGCTGCTCACACAGGCAGCGCCGGGTAACCGCTGCACACACAGGCAGCGCCGGGTAACCGCTGCACACACAGGCAGCGCCGGGTAACCGCTGCACACACAGGCAGCGCCGTGTAACCGCTGCGCACACAGGCAGCGCCGGGTAACCGCTGCACACACAGGCAGCGCCGGGTAACCGCTGCACACACAGGCAGCGCCGGGTAACCGCTGCGCACACAGGCAGCGCCGGGTAACCGCTGCGCACACAGACAGCGCCGGGTAACCGCTGCACACACAGGCAGCGCCGGGTAACCGCTGCACACACAGGCAGCGCCGGGTAACCGCTGCGCACACAGACAGCGCCGGGTAACCGCTGCACACACAGGCAGCGCCGGGTAACCGCTGCACACACAGGCAGCGCCGGGTAACCGCTGCACACACAGGCAGCGCCGGGTAACCGCTGCACACACAGGCAACGCCGGGTAACCGCTGCACACACAGGCAGCGCCGGGTAACCGCTGCACACACAGGCAACGCCGGGTAACCGCTGCACACACAGGCAGCGCCGGGTAACCGCTGCACACACAGGCAGCGCCGTGTAACCGCTGCGCACACAGACAGCGCCGGGTAACCGCTGCGCACACAGACAGCGCCGGGTAACCGCTGCGCACACAGGCAGCGCCGTGTAACCGCTGCGCACACAGGCAGCGCCGGGTAACCGCTGCACACACAGGCAGCGCCGGGTAACCGCTGCACACACAGGCAGCGCCGGGTAACCGCTGCGCACACAGGCAGCGCCGGGTAACCGCTGCACACACAGGCAGCGCCGGGTAACCGCTGCACACACAGGCAGCGCCGTGTAACCGCTGCACACACAGGCAGCGCCGGGTAACCTCTGCACACACAGGCAGCGCCGGGTAACCGGCACACACAGGCAGCGCCGGGTAACCGGCACACACAGGCAGCGCCGGGTAACCGCTGCACACACAGGCAGCGCCGGGTAACCGCTGCACACACAGGCAGCGCCGTGTAACCGCTGCACACACAGGCAGCGCCGGGTAACCGCTGCACACACAGGCAGCGCTGGGTAACCGCTGCGCACACAGGCAGCGCCGGGTAACCGGCACACACAGGCAGCGCCGGGTAACCGCTGCATACACAGGCAGCGCCGGGTAACCGTTGCGCACACAGGCAGCGCCGGGTAACCGTTGCACACACAGGCAGCGCCGGGTAACCGCTGCGCACACAGACAGCGCCGGGTAACCGCTGCACACACAGGCAGCGCCGGGTAACCGCTTCGCACACAGGCAGCGCCGGGTAACCGCTGCACACACAGGCAGCGCCGGGTAACCGCTGCACACACAGGCAGCGCCGGGTAACCGCTGCACACACAGGCAGCGCCGGGTAACTGCTGCACACACAGGCAGCGCCGTGTTACCGGCACACACAGGCAGCGCCGGGTAACCGCTGCACACACAGGCAGCGCCGGGTAACCGTTGCGCACACAGGCAGCGCCGGGTAACCGCTGCACACACAGGCAGCGCCGGGTAACCGCTGCACACACAGGCAGCGCCGGGTAACCGCTGCACACACAGGCAACGCCGGGTAACCGCTGCACACACAGGCAGCGCCGGGTAACCGCTGCACACACAGGCAACGCCGGGTAACCGCTGCACACACAGGCAGCGCCGGGTAACCGCTGCACACACAGGCAGCGCCGTGTAACCGCTGCGCACACAGACAGCGCCGGGTAACCGCTGCGCACACAGGCAGCGCCGGGTAACCGCTGCGCACACAGGCAGCGCCGTGTAACCGCTGCGCACACAGGCAGCGCCGGGTAACCGCTGCACACACAGGCAGCGCCGGGTAACCGCTGCACACACAGGCAGCGCCGGGTAACCGCTGCGCACACAGGCAGCGCCGGGTAACCGCTGCACACACAGGCAGCGCCGGGTAACCGCTGCACACACAGGCAGCGCCGTGTAACCGCTGCACACACAGGCAGCGCCGGGTAACCTCTGCACACAGGCAGCGCCGGGTAACCGCTGCACACACAGGCAGCGCCGGGTAACCGCTGCACACACAGGCAGCGCCGTGTAACCGCTGCACACACAGGCAGCGCCGGGTAACCTCTGCACACACAGGCAGCGCCGGGTAACCGGCACACACAGGCAGCGCCGGGTAACCGGCACACACAGGCAGCGCCGGGTAACCGCTGCACACACAGGCAGCGCCGGGTAACCGCTGCACACACAGGCAGCGCCGTGTAACCGCTGCACACACAGGCAGCGCCGGGTAACCGCTGCACACACAGGCAGCGCTGGGTAACCGCTGCGCACACAGGCAGCGCCGGGTAACCGGCACACACAGGCAGCGCCGGGTAACCGCTGCATACACAGGCAGCGCCGGGTAACCGTTGCGCACACAGGCAGCGCCGGGTAACCGTTGCACACACAGGCAGCGCCGGGTAACCGCTGCGCACACAGACAGCGCCGGGTAACCGCTGCACACACAGGCAGCGCCGGGTAACCGCTTCGCACACAGGCAGCGCCGGGTAACCGCTGCACACACAGGCAGCGCCGGGTAACCGCTGCACACACAGGCAGCGCCGGGTAACCGCTGCACACACAGGCAGCGCCGGGTAACTGCTGCACACACAGGCAGCGCCGTGTTACCGGCACACACAGGCAGCGCCGGGTAACCGCTGCACACACAGGCAGCGCCGGGTAACCGTTGCGCACACAGGCAGCGCCGGGTAACCGCTGCACACACAGGCAGCGCCGGGTAACCGCTGCACACACAGGCAGCGCCGGGTAACCGCTGCACACACAGGCAACGCCGGGTAACCGCTGCACACACAGGCAGCGCCGGGTAACCGCTGCACACACAGGCAACGCCGGGTAACCGCTGCACACACAGGCAGCGCCGGGTAACCGCTGCACACACAGGCAGCGCCGTGTAACCGCTGCGCACACAGACAGCGCCGGGTAACCGCTGCGCACACAGGCAGCGCCGGGTAACCGCTGCGCACACAGGCAGCGCCGTGTAACCGCTGCGCACACAGGCAGCGCCGGGTAACCGCTGCACACACAGGCAGCGCCGGGTAACCGCTGCACACACAGGCAGCGCCGGGTAACCGCTGCGCACACAGGCAGCGCCGGGTAACCGCTGCACACACAGGCAGCGCCGGGTAACCGCTGCACACACAGGCAGCGCCGTGTAACCGCTGCACACACAGGCAGCGCCGGGTAACCTCTGCACACAGGCAGCGCCGGGTAACCGGCACACACAGGCAGCGCCGGGTAACCGGCACACACAGGCAGCGCCGGGTAACCGCTGCACACACAGGCAGCGCCGGGTAACCGCTGCACACACAGGCAGCGCCGTGTAACCGCTGCACACACAGGCAGCGCCGGGTAACCGCTGCACACACAGGCAGCGCCGGGTAACCGCTGCGCACACAGGCAGCGCCGGGTAACCGGCACACACAGGCAGCGCCGGGTAACCGCTGCATACACAGGCAGCGCCGGGTAACCGTTGCGCACACAGGCAGCGCCGGGTAACCGTTGCACACACAGGCAGCGCCGGGTAACCGCTGCGCACACAGACAGCGCCGGGTAACCGCTGCACACACAGGCAGCGCCGGGTAACCGCTTCGCACACAGGCAGCGCCGGGTAACCGCTGCACACACAGGCAGCGCCGGGTAACCGCTGCACACACAGGCAGCGCCGGGTAACCGCTGCACACACAGGCAGCGCCGGGTAACCGCTGCACACACAGGCAGCGCCGGGTAACCGCTGCACACACAGGCAGCGCCGGGTAACCGCTGCACACACAGGCAGCGCCGGGTAACTGCTGCACACACAGGCAGCGCCGTGTTACCGGCACACACAGGCAGCGCCGGGTAACCGCTGCACACACAGGCAGCGCCGGGTAACCGTTGCGCACACAGGCAGCGCCGGGTAACCGTTGCACACACAGGCAGCGCCGGGTAACCGCTGCACACACAGGCAGCGCCGTGTAACCGCTGCGCACACAGGCAGCGCCGGGTAACCGCTGCACACACAGGCAGCGCCGGGTAACCGCTGCACACACAGGCAGCGCCGGGTAACCGCTGCACACACAGGCAGCGCCGGGTAACCGCTGCACACACAGGCAGCGCCGTGTAACCGCTGCGCACACAGGCAGCGCCGGGTAACCGCTGCACACACAGGCAGCGCCGGGTAACCGCTTCGCACACAGGCAGCGCCGGGTAACCGCTGCACACACAGGCAGCGCCGGGTAACCGCTGCACACACAGGCAGCGCCGGGTAACCGCTACGCACACAGGCAGCGCCGGGTAACCGCTGCACACACAGGCAGCGCCGGGTAACCGCTGCACACACAGGCAGCGCCGGGTAACCGCTGCACACACAGGCAGCGCCGGGTAACCGCTGCACACACAGACAGCGCCGGGTAACCGCTGCGCACACAGACAGCGCCGGGTAACCGCTGCGCACACAGGCAGCGCCGTGTAACCGTTGCACACACAGGCAGCGCCGGGTAACCGCTGCACACACAGGCAGCGCCGGGTAACCGGCACACACAGGCAGCGCCGGGTAACCGCTGCGCACACAGGCAGCGCCGGGTAACCGCTGCACACACAGGCAGCGCCGGGTAACCGCTGCACACACAGGCAGCGCCGGGTAACCGCTGCACACACAGACAGCGCCGGGTAACCGCTGCGCACACAGGCAGCGCCGGGTAACCGCTGCACACACAGGCAGCGCCGGGTAACCGGCACACACAGGCAGCGCCGGGTAACCGCTGCACACACAGGCAGCGCCGGGTAACCGGCACACACAGGCAGCGCCGGGTAACCGGCACACACAGGCAGCGCCGGGTAACCGCTGCACACACAGGCAGCGCCGGGTAACCGTTGCGCACACAGGCAGCGCCGTGTAACTGGCACACACAGGCAGCGCCGGGTAACCGTTGCGCACACAGGCAGGGCCGGGTAACCGTTGCCCACACAGGCAGCGCCGGGTAACCGCTGCACACACAGGCAGCGCCGTGTAACCGCTGCGCACACAGGCAGCGCCGTGTAACCGCTGCGCACACAGGCAGCGCCGGGTAACCGCTGCACACACAGACAGCGCCGGGTAACCGCTGCGCACACAGACAGCGCCGGGTAACCGCTGCGCACACAGGCAGCGCCGTGTAACCGTTGCACACACAGGCAGCGCCGTGTAACCGTTGCACACACAGGCAGCGCCATGTAACCGCTGCGCACACAGGCAGCGCCGGGTAACCGCTGCACACACAGGCAGCGCCGGGTAACCGGCACACACAGGCAGCGCCGGGTAACCGCTGCACACACAGGCAGCGCCGGGTAACCGTTGCGCACACAGGCAGCGCCGGGTAACCGCTGCACACACAGGCAGCGCCGGGTAACCGCTGCACACACAGGCAGCGCCGTGTAACCGCTGCACACACAGGCAGCGCCGGGTAACCGCTGCACACACAGGCAGCGCCGTGTAACCGCTGCACACACAGGCAGCGCCGGGTAACCGCTGCACACACAGGCAGCGCCGGGTAACCGTTGCGCACACAGGCAGCGCCGTCTAACTGGCACACACAGGCAGCGCCGGGTAACCGTTGCGCACACAGGCAGCGCCGGGTAACCGTTGCGCACACAGGCAGCGCCGGGTAACCGTTGCACACACAGGCAGCGCCGGGTAACCGCTGCACACACAGGCAGCGCCGTGTAACCGCTGCGCACACAGGCAGCGCCGGGTAACCGCTGCACACACAGGCAGCGCCGGGTAACCGCTGCACACACAGGCAGCGCCGGGTAACCGCTGCACACACAGGCAGCGCCGGGTAACCGCTGCACACACAGGCAGCGCCGGGTAACCGCTGCACACACAGGCAGCGCCGGGTAACCGCTGCGCACACAGGCAGCGCCGGGTAACCGCTGCACACACAGGCAGCGCCGGGTAACCGCTGCACACACAAGCAGCGCCGTGTAACCGCTGCGCACACAGGCAGCGTAAACCACCAGAGGTGACTGTCTCTGCAGTATTTGCTGTACAGTCCTGGAGGTGCCGACATTCTTACCAGAACCTGCAGGTCGTTACTTCCCAGATCCAACTGCTCCAACTTAACGAGGAAAGAGAGAGACCTACGGGCGGGAGAGAGAGGGGGTGAGAGAGACCTACAGACGGGAGAGAGAGGGGGTGAGAGAGACCTACAGACATGAGAGAGAGAGGGGGTGAGAGACATACAGACGGGAGAGAGAGGGGGTGAAAGAGACATACAGACGGGAGAGAGAGGGGGTGAGAGAGACCTACAGATGGGAGAGAGAGGGGGTGAGAGAGACCTACAGCCGGGAGAGAGAGGGGGTGAGAGAGACCTACAGACAGGAGAGAGAGGGGGTGAGAGAGACCTACAGACGGGAGAGAGAGAGTGGGTGAGAGAGACCTACTGACGGGAGAGGCAGAGGGGGTGCGAGAGACATACAGACGGGAGAGAGAGGGGGTGAGAGAGACATACAGACGGGAGAGAGAGGGGGTGAGAGAGACATACAGACGGGAGAGAGAGGGGGTGAGAGAGACCTACAGACATGAGAGAGAGAGGGGGTGAGAGACATACAGACGGGAGAGAGAGGGGGTGAGAGAGACATACAGACGGGAGAGAGAGGGGGTGAGAGAGACATACAGACAGGAGAGAGAGGGGGGGTGAGAGAGACCTACAGACGGGAGAGAGAGGGGGTGAGAGAAACATACAGACAGGAGAGAGGGGTGAGAGAGACCTACAGACGGGAGAGAGAGGGGGTGAGAGAGACATACAGACGGGAGAGAGAGGGGGTGAGAGAGACATACAGACGGGAGAGAGAGGGGGTGAGAGAGACCTACAGACATGAGAGAGAGAGGGGGTGAGAGACATACAGACGGGAGAGAGAGGGGCTGAGAGAGACATACAGACGGGAGAGAGAGGGGGTGAGAGAGACATACAGATGGGAGAGAGAGGGGGTGAGAGAGACCTACAGCCGGGAGAGAGAGGGGGTGAGAGAGACCTACAGCCGGGAGAGAGAGTAGGTGAGAGAGACCTACAGACAGGAGAGAGAGGGGATGAGAGAGACCTACAGACGGGAGAGAGAGAGGGGGTGAGAGAGACCTACTGACGGGAGAGGCAGAGGGGGTGCGAGAGACATACAGACGGGAGAGAGAGGGGGTGAGAGAGACATACAGACGGGAGAGAGAGGGGGTGAGAGAGACATACAGACGGGAGAGAGAGGGGGTGAGAGAAACCTACAGACGGGAGAGAGAGGGGGTGAGAGAGACATACAGACGGGAGAGAGAGGGGGTGAGAGAGACATACAGACGGGAGAGAGAGGGGGTGAGAGAGACATACAGACGGGAGAGAGAGGGGGTGAGAGAGACATACAGACGGGAGAGAGAGGGGGTGAGAGAGACATACAGACAGGAGAGAGAGGGGGGGGTGAGAGAGACCTACAGACGGGAGAGAGAGGGGGTGAGAGAAACATACAGACGGGAGAGAGGGGTGAGAGAGACCTACAGACGGGAGAGAGAGGGGGTGAGAGAGACCTACAGACGGGAGAGAGAGGGGGTGAGAGAGACCTACAGACGGGAGAGAGAGGGGTGAGAGAGACCTACAGACGGGAGAGAGAGGGGGTGAGAGAGACATACAGACGGGAGAGAGAGGGGGTGAGAGAAACCTACAGACGGGAGAGAGAGGGGTGAGAGAGACCTACAGACGGGAGAGAGAGGGGGTGAGAGAGACATACAGACGGGAGAGAGAGGGTGAGAGAGACCTACAGACGGGAGAGAGAGGGGGTGAGAGAAACCTACAGACGGGAGAGAGAGGGGTGAGAGAGACCTACAGACGGGAGAGAGAGGGGGTGAGAGAGACATACAGACGGGAAAGAGAGGGGGTGAGAGAGACCTACAGACGGGAGAGAGAGGGGGTGAGAGAGACATACAGACGGGAGAGAGGGAGTGAGAGAGAGGGAGCTGTTCTTATAATGGGGGGTGGGGGAGGTGTTATAATGGGGGATGGCAGGAGGTGGTGTTATAGAAGGGGGTGGCGTTATAGTGGGGGGTGGCGGGAGGTGGTGTTATAGTGGGGGTGGCGGGAGGTGGTGTTATAGTGGCGGGAGGTGGTGTTATAGTGGGGGGTGGCGGAAGGTGGTGTTATAGTGGGGAATGGCGGGAGGTGGTGTTATAGTGGGGAATGGCGGGAGGTGGTGTTATAGTGGGGAATGGCGGGAGGTGGTGTTATAGTGGGGAATGGCGGGAGGTGGTGTTATAGTGGGGAATGGCGGGAGGTGGTGTTATAGTGGGGAATGGCGGGAGGTGGTGTTATAGTGGGGAATGGCGGGAGGTGGTGTTATAGTGAGGAATGGCGGGAGGTGGTGTTATAGTGGGGAATGGCAGGAGGTGGCGTTATAGTGGGAAATGGCGGGAGGTGGTGTTATAGTGAGGAATGGCGGGAGGTGGTGTTATAGTGGGGAATGGCAGGAGGTGGCGTTATAGTGGGGGATGACGGGAGGTGGTGTTATAGAGGGGGATGGCGGGAGGTGGTGTTATAGTGGGGGGTAGCGGGAGGTGGTGTTATAGAGGGGGATGGCTGAAGGTGGTGTTATAGTGGGGGGTGGCGGGAGGTGGTGTTGTAGAGGGGGATGGCGGGAGGTGGTGTTATAATGGGGGGTGGCGGGAGGTGGTGTTATAGTGGGGGGTAGCGGTGTTATAGTGGCGGGTGGCGGGTGTTATAGAGGGGGATGGCTGGAGGTGGTGTTATAGTGGGGGGTGGCGGGAGGTGGTGTTGTAGAGGGGGATGGCGGGAGGTGGTGTTATAGTGAGAAATGGCAGGAGGTGGTGTTATAGTGGGGAATGGCGGGAGGTGGTGTTATAGTGGGGAATGGCGGGAGGTGGTGTTATAGTGGGGAATGGCGGGAGGTGGTGTTATAGAGGGGAATGGCGGGAAGTGGTGTTATAGTGGGGAATGGCGGGAGGTGGTGTTATAGTGGGGGATGGCGGGAGGTGGTGTTATAGAGGGGGGTGGCTGGAGGTGGTGTTATAGTGGGGGGTGGCGGGAGGTGGTGTTGTAGAGGAGGATGGCGGGAGGTGGTGTTATAATGGGGGGTGGCGGGAGGTGGTGTTATAGTGGGGGGTGGCGGGAGGTGGTGTTATAGTGGGGGGTGGCGGGAGGTGTTTGTGACGGGGAGGGAAGGGGTTAAACTTATTTGCCATGCATTACTGTGTTTGCCCTGTCCCTGCCATTTTTATTCCCCATTTGCAGGCCATTCCCTGCCTGCCAGGTTAAAAGGAAAAAAATGCATTGCTTGCCATACCCTCTAACCGACACATGATGGCAGTATAGAAACCGGCATTTCAATGAGCTGTAGGTATTTTTATGACGGAGCCTCAAAGGGGTCTCACAGATTTAGATTCTCCCTGTCTAAAAGGGTGTCAGTTATGAAAAGACCCAGATACCCATAAGTTATACACGGCCGGCATTCTGAGGTATCACAGATGCCAGTCTATTGACATTTATTGGTCAAAAATCAGACAGAGTGGCACCAAGTTATGGGTGTAGCCCAGGTATGCTAAGTGGCATGGGCGTCAACCTGACCCATGCGCCCTGCCCACCGGACAGCCCTTTTGACCGGTCTTATGAACGGGGGGTAACTTGGCTATTCGTGGGTTGTTTTGTTCCCACGAGGGGATTGGATCCACATGTTAAAGATAGCTTTGGCCAGTCTATAACTGTGGCTCCCCAGGTATTTCTCAGTGTGTGATCCCTGAATTTTAATCCATGATGTAAAGATGCAAGACTTTGTTCCAGCCCAGCAACAACCAGTCCAGGAGTGAAGGGGTTAATAACCACATTACCACAGGACTTTAAAACCAAGGCTGCATTTCTTGCACTTGCAGGCAAAGGACAATTTCTTCCGTTCCCTTATCCCCGTGAGTGTGGTTTTAAGTGTATTCTGCAGATGTCGTGTGTTTGTCTATTAAGGAAATAAATCACAATTTATTTTGCAATTTGTTCTGTTCAATCAAGTTCCCAGAAATATAAACGTGTTGGTAAAAGTTGGTGTCATAGTGACAGGCATGTTATAGTGGGGGATGGCGGGAGGTGGTGTTATAGAGGGAGATGGCGGGAAGTGGTGTTATAGAGGGAGATGGCGGGAGGTGGTGTTATAGAGGGGGGTGGCGGGAGGTGGTGTTATAGAGGGGGGTGGCGGGAGGTGGTGTTATAGAGGGGGTGGCGGTGGGAGACTCACGTGGGTACTGACTTCAGGAGGTTCTCACGCAATTCTAAGGTAACCAGATTCGCCAAACTACAAAAAGTGAAAGTGTTATACAGAGAGAGCGTTATATACATACATACAATACAGAGGGAACGTTGTATACACGCGTACAGTACAGAGGGAGCGTTATAAACACGCATACATGTGAGGGGTCAGTGTGTATATAACGCTCCCTCTGTACTGTACGTGTGTATACAACGTTCCCTCTGTATTGTACGCGTTTATATAGTACAGAGGCAGCGTTATATACATACTGACCCCTCACACGTACAGTACAGAGGGAGCATTATATACACACTGACCCCTCACACGTACAGTACAGAGGGAGCATTATATACACACTGACCCCTCACACGTACAGTACAGAGGGAGCATTATATACACACTGACCCCTCACACGTACAGTACAGAGGGAGCGTTATATACACGCATACATGTGAGGGGTCAGTGTGTATATAACGCTCCCTGACCCCTCACACGTACAGTACAGAGGGAGCGTTATATACACGCATACATGTGAGGGGTCAGTGTGTATATAACGCTCCCTGACCCCTCACACGTACAGTACAGAGGGAGCATTATATACACGCTGACCCCTCACACGTACAGTACAGAGGGAGCATTAAATACACGCTGACCCCTCACACGTACATTACTGTGCCTTTAATTTACCATGATAGGAACTGTGATAAAGCCCCTCCTCTCCATCTCAAATACCCACATGTAAATGTACACGCGCCTCCGTGCACACGCCTCCGTGCACACGCCTCCGTGCACACGCCTCCGTGCACACGCCTCCGTGCACACGCCTCCGTGCACACGCCTCACACATTCTGCCCGTGTCAGATGTAGTAAAGCAGTTTGCAAAATAAACTCTGCTGTTGATCCAGTTGACCGGTACCTGCGGACGCCCCTGACCATGTTATTAATATAGTGTTGAGCATAGCGCACGCACTCACTTCCCGATGTCGCCGGGTAACGCCTGCAGAGAGACATCGTTCAGTGCCAGGTGCGCCAGGCTGCGGAGCTGGGTGAATCCGGCCGGAAGCCTGTGCCAGGAGGGAGAGAAGAAAGGGATGTCAGAGAGGCGGCGGGAGGAGGGGGAGAGGGGCAGCGGGAGGAGGGGGAGAGAGGCGGCGGGAGAAGGGGGAGAGAGGCGGCGGGAGGAAGGGGAGAGGGGCGGCGGGAGGAGGGGGAGAGGGGCGGCGGGAGGAGGGGGAGAGAGGCGGCGGGAGGAGGGGGAGAGGGGGGAGAGGGGCGGCGGGAGGAGGGGGAGAGGGGAGAGAGGCGGCGGGAGGAGGGGGAGAGGGGAGAGAGGCGGCGGGAGGAGGGGGAGAGGGGAGAGAGGCGGCGGGAGGAGGGGGAGACAGGAGAGAGGCGGCGGGAGGAGGGAGAGAGGGGCGGCGGGAGGAGGGGGAGAGGGGCGGCGGGAGGAGGGGGAGAGGGGCGGCGGGAGGAGGGGGAGAGGGGAGAGAGGCGGCGGGAGGAGGGGGAGACGGGAGAGAGGCGGCGGGAGGAGGGGGAGAGGGGAGAGAGGCGACGGGAGGAGGGGAGAGGGAGAGAGGCGACGGGAGGAGGGGGAGAAGGGAGAGAGATGGCGGGAGGAGGGGGAGAGGGGAGAGAGGCGCCGGGAGGAGGGGGAGAGGGGAGAGAGGCGCCGGGAGGAGGGGGAGAGGGGAGAGAGGCGCCGGGAGGAGGGGGAGAGGGGAGAGAGGCGCCGGGAGGAGGGGGAGAAGGGAGAAAGGGAAGGGAGATAGAGAGAGGAAGGGAGAAGAGGATGACACCAGAGGAAAAAGTGAAAGGAAGGAGAGAGAATAGGTAGGAGAGAAGGAGACTCTGAGAGGAGAGTAAGGAGACTCGGAGAGGAGAGTGAGGAGACTCGGAGAGGAGAGTGAGGAGACTCGGAGAGGAGAGTGAGGAGACTCGGAGAGGAGAGTGAGGAGACTCGGAGAGGAGAGTAAGGAGACTCGGAGAGGAGAGTAAGGAGACTCGGAGAGGAGAGTAAGGAGACTCGGAGAAGAGAGTGAGGAGACTCGGAGAGGAGAGTAAGGAGAGTAAGGAGACTCGGAGAGTAAGGAGACTCGGAGAGTAAGGAGACTCGGAGAGTGAGGAGACTCGGAGAGTGAGGAGACTCGGAGAGTGAGGAGACTCGGAGAGTGAGGAGACTCGGAGAGGAGAGTAAGGAGACTCGGAGCGGAGAGTAAGGAGACTCGGAGAGGAGAGTAAGGAGACTCGGAGAGGAGAGTAAGGAGACTCAGAGAGTAAGGAGACTCGGAGAGTGAGGAGACTCGGAGAGGAGAGTGAGGAGACTCAGAGAGGAGAGTGAGGATACTCAGAGAGGAGAGTAAGGAGACTCGGAGAGGAGAGTAAGGAGACACGGAGAGGAGAGTAAGGATACTCGGAGAGTAAGGAGACTCGGGGAGGAGAGTGAGGAGACTCGGAGAGGAGAGTGAGGAGACTCGGAGAGGAGAGTGAGGAGACTCGAAGAGGAGAGTAAGGAGACTCGGAGAGGAGAGAAAGGAGACTCGGAGAGGAGAGCAAGGAGACTCGGAGAGGAGAGCAAGGAGACTCGGAGAGGAGAGCAAGGAGACACGGAGAGGAGAGTAAGGATACTCGGAGAGTAAGGAGACTCGATGAGGAGAGTGAGGAGACTGAGGAGACACGGAGAGGAGAGTGAGAAGACTCGGAGAGGAGAGTGAGAAGACTCGGGGAGGAGAGTGAGGAGACTCGGAGAGGAGAGTGAGGAGACTCGAAGAGGAGAGTAAGGAGACTCGGAGAGGAGAGAAAGGAGACTCGGAGAGGAGAGCAAGGAGACTCGGAGAGGAGAGCAAGGAGACTCGGAGAGGAGAGCAAGGAGACACGGAGAGGAGAGTAAGGATACTCGGAGAGTAAGGAGACTCGATGAGGAGAGTGAGGAGACTGAGGAGACACGGAGAGGAGAGTGAGAAGACTCGGAGAGGAGAGTGAGAAGACTCGGAGAGGAGAGTGAGAAGACTCGGAGAGGAGAGTGAGGAGACACGGAGAGGAGAGTGAGGAGACTCGGAGAGGAGAGTGAGGAGACTCGGAGAGGAGAGTGAGGAGACTCGGAGAGGAGAGTGAGGAGGAGAGGAGAGTGAGGAGACTCGGAGAGGAGAGTGAGGAGACTCGGAGAGGAGAGTGAGGAGACTCGGAGAGGAGAGTGAGGAGACTCGGAGAGGAGAGTGAGGAGACTCGGAGAGGAGAGTGAGGAGACTCGGAGAGGAGAGTGAGGAGACTCGGAGAGGAGAGTGAGGAGACTCGGAGAGGAGAGTGAGGAGACTCGGAGAGGAGAGTAAGGAGACTCGGAGAGGAGAGTAAGGAGACTCGGAGAGGAGAGTAAGGAGACTCGGAGAGAGGAGAGTGAGGAGACTCGGAGAGGAGAGTGAGGAGACTCGGAGAGGAGAGTGAGGAGACTCGGAGAGGAGAGTGAGGAGACTCGGAGAGGAGAGTGAGGAGACTCGGAGAGGAGAGTGAGGAGACTCGGAGAGGAGAGTGAGGAGACTCGGAGAGGAGAGTGAGGAGACTCGGAGAGGAGAGTAAGAAGACTCGGAGAGGAGAGTGAGGAGACTCGGAGAGGAGAGTGAGGAGACTCGGAGAGGAGAGTAAGGAGACTCGGAGAGGAGAGTAAGGAGACTCGGAGAGTAAGGAGACTCGGAGAGTAAGGAGACTCGGAGAGTAAGGAGACTCGGAGAGTAAGGAGACTCGGAGAGTAAGGAGACTCGGAGAGTAAGGAGACTCGGAGAGTAAGGAGACTCGGAGAGTAAGGAGACTCGGAGAGTAAGGAGACTCGGAGAGTAAGGAGACTCGGAGAGTAAGGAGACTCGGAGAGTAAGGAGACTCGGAGAGTAAGGAGACTCGGAGAGTAAGGAGACTCGGAGAGTAAGGAGACTCGGAGAGTAAGGAGACTCGGAGAGTAAGGAGACTCGGAGAGTAAGGAGACTCGGAGAGTAAGGAGACTCGGAGAGTAAGGAGACTCGGAGAGTAAGGAGACTCGGAGCAGAGAGTGAGGAGACTCAGAGAGGAGAGTAAGGAGACTCGAAGAGGAGAGTAAGGAGACTCGGAGAGTAAGGAGACTCGGAGAGTAAGGAGACTCGGAGAGTAAGGAGACTCGGAGAGTAAGGAGACTCGGAGAGTAAGGAGACTCGGAGAGGAGAGTAAGGAGACTCGAAGAGGAGAGTAAGGAGACTCGGAGAGTAAGGAGACTCGGAGAGTAAGGAGACTCGGAGAGTAAGGTGACTCGGAGAGTAAGGAGACTCGGAGAGTAAGGAGACTCGGAGAGTAAGGAGACTCGGAGAGTAAGGAGACTCGGAGAGTAAGGGAGACTCGGAGAGTAAGGAGACTCGGAGAGTAAGGAGACTCGGAGAGTAAGGAGACTCGGAGAGTAAGGAGACTCGGAGAGGAGAGTAAGGAGACTCGAAGAGGAGAGTAAGGAGACTCGGAGAGTAAGGAGACTCGGAGAGTAAGGAGACTCGGAGAGTAAGGAGACTCGGAGAGTAAGGAGACTCGGAGAGTAAGGAGACTCGGAGAGTAAGGAGACTCGGAGAGTAAGGAGACTCGGAGAGTAAGGAGACTCGGAGAGTAAGGAGACTCGGAGAGTAAGGAGACTCGGAGAGTAAGGAGACTCGGAGAGTAAGGAGACTCGGAGAGTAAGGAGACTCGGAGAGTAAGGAGACTCGGAGAGGAGAGTGAGGAGACTCGGAGAGGAGAGTGAGGAGACTCAGAGAGGAGAGTAAGGAGACTCGGAGAGGAGAGTAAGGAGACTCGGAGAGGAGAGTAAGGAGACTCGGAGAGGAGAGTAAGGAGACTCGGAGAGGAGAGTAAGGAGACTCGGAGAGGAGAGTAAGGAGACTCGGAGAGGAGAGTAAGGAGACTCGGAGAGGAGAGTAAGGAGACTCGGAGAGGAGAGTAAGGAGACTCGGAGAGGAGAGTAAGGAGACTCGGAGAGGAGAGTAAGGAGACTCGGAGAGGAGAGTAAGGAGACTCGGAGAGGAGAGTGAGGAGACTCGGAGAGGAGAGTAAGGAGACTCGGAGAGGAGAGTGAGGAGACTCGGAGAGGAGAGTGAGGAGACTCGGAGAGGAGAGTGAGAGTAAGGAGACTCGGAGAGGAGAGTAAGGAGACTCGGAGAGGAGAGTAAGGAGACTCGGAGAGGAGAGTAAGGAGACTCGGAGAGGAGAGTAAGGAGACTCGGAGAGAAGAGTAAGGAGACTCGGAGAGAAGAGTAAGGAGACTCGGAGAGGAGAGCAAGGAGACTCGGGGAGGAGAGCAAGGAGACTCGGAGAGGAGAGCAAGGAGACTCGGGGAGGAGAGCAAGGAGACTCGGAGAGGAGAGTAAGGAGACTCGGAGAGGAGAGTGAGGAGACTCGGAGAGGAGAGTGAGGAGACTCGGAGAGGAGAGTGAGGAGACTCGGAGAGGAGAGTGAGGAGACTCGGAGAGGAGAGTGAGGAGACTCGGAGAGGAGAGTGAGGAGACTCGGAGAGGAGAGTGAGGAGACTCGGAGGGGAGAGTGAGGAGACTCGGAGCGGGGAGTGAGGATACTCGGAGAGGAGAGTGAGGAGACTCGGAGAGGAGAGTAAGGATACTCGGAGAGGAGAGTGAGGAGACGCTCATATTACCGGGACAGGGGATTCCCGCTGAAATCTGCGATCTCCAGGGACTTGCAGAACTTGATGCTTTCCGGGATTTCTGGAATGTCTGAGATAAAGAAATAGAGTGAGAAGGGGGGCCGAGGGGAAGGGGGGGACCGGGAGGGAGGGGGGAGGGGGGGGACCGAGGGAGGGGGGGAACCGGGGGGGGGGCAGGGACAGAGGTGAGAGGGGGTGGGGGAGAGAGAGGGAGGGACAGAGGTGAGGGGGGGAGAGTGGGAGGACAGGGACAGAGGTGAGAGGGAGGGCAGGGACAGAGGTGAGGGGGGGGAGAGGGAGGACAGGGACAGAGGTGAAGGGGGGGAGAGGGAGGACAGGGACAGAGGTGAAGGGGGGGAGAGGGACAGGGACAGAGGTGAGGGGGGGAGAGGGAGGACAGGGACAGAGGTGAGGGGGGGAGAGGGAGGACAGGGACAGAGGTGAGGGGGGGAGAGGGAGGACAGGGACAGAGGTGAGGGGGGGGAGAGGGACAGGGACAGAGACAGAGGTGAGGGGGGGGGAGAGGGACAGAGACAGAGGTGAGGGGGGGGGAGAGGGACAGGGACAGAGGTGAGGGGGGAGAGGGAGGACAGGGACAGAGGTGAGGGGGGGAGAGGGGGGACAGAGGTGAGGGGGGGGGAGGGTGGACAGGGACAGAGGTTAGGGGGGGAGAGGGAGGACAGGGACAGAGGTGAGGGGGGAGAGGGAGGACAGGGACAGAGGTGAGGGGGGGAGAGGGAGGACAGGGACAGTGGTGAGGGGGGGAGAGGGAGGACGGGGACAGAGGTGAGGGGAGGAGAGGGAGGACGGGGACAGAGGTGAGGGGAGGAGAGGGAGGACGGGGACAGAGGGAGGACGGGGACAGAGGGAGGACGGGGACAGAGGGAGGACGGGGACAGAGGGAGGACGGGGACAGAGGGAGGACGGGGACAGAGGGAGGACGGGGACAGAGGGAGGACGGGGACAGAGGGAGGACGGGGACAGAGGGAGGACGGGGACAGAGGGAGGACGGGGACAGAGGGAGGACGGGGACAGAGGGAGGACGGGGACAGAGGGAGGACGGGGACAGAGGGAGGACGGGGACAGAGGGAGGACGGGGACAGAGGGAGGACGGGGACAGAGGGAGGACGGGGACAGAGGGAGGACGGGGACAGAGGGAGGACGGGGACAGAGGGAGGACGGGGACAGAGGGAGGACGGGGACAGAGGGAGGACGGGGACAGAGGGAGGACGGGGGAGAGGGAGGACGGGGGAGAGAGGGAGGACGGGGGGAGAGGGAGGACGGGGGGGAGAGGTGAGGGGGGGGAGAGGTGAGGGGGGGAGAGGGAGGACAGGGACAGAGGTGAGGGCGGGGAGAGGAGAGGACAGGGACAGAGGTGAGGGGAAGGGAGAGGGAGGACAGGGGGAGAGGGAGGACGGGGGGAGAGGGAGGACGGGGGAGAGGGAGGACGGGGGGAGAGGGAGGACGGGGGGGAGAGGGAGGACGGGGGGGAGAGGGAGGACGGGGGGAGAGGGAGGACGGGGGGAGAGGGAGGACGGGGGGAGAGGGAGGACGGGGGGAGAGGGAGGACGGGGGGAGAGGGAGGACGGGGGGAGAGGGAGGACGGGGGGAGAGGGAGGACGGGGGGAGAGGGAGGACGGGGGGAGAGGGAGGACGGGGGGAGAGGGAGGACGGGGGGAGAGGGAGGACGGGGGAGAGGGAGGACGGGGGGAGAGGGAGGACGGAGGAGAGGGAGGACCGGGGGAGAGGGAGGACCGGGGGAGAGGGAGGACCGGGGGAGAGGGAAGACCGGGGGAGAGGGAAGACGGGGGGAGAGGGAGGACGGGGGGAGAGGGAGGACGGGGGGAGAGGGACAGAGGTTGGGGGGAGAGGGACAGAGGTTGGGGGGATAGGGAGGACAGGGGACAGATGTGAGGGGGGGGAGAGGGAGGACAGGGACAGAGGTGAGAGGTGGGCGGGGACAAGGGAGGACACGGACAGAGGAGGGGGAGGACGGGGACAGAGGAGGGGGAGGACGGGGACAGAGGAGGGGGAGGACGGGGACAGAGGAGGGGGAGGACGGGGGACAGAGGAGGGGGAGGACGGGGACAGAGGAGGGGGAGGACGGGGACAGAGGAGGGGGAGGACGGGGACAGAGGAGGGGGAGGACGGGGACAGAGGAGGGGGAGGACGGGGACAGAGGAGGGGGAGGACGGGGACAGAGGAGGGGGAGGACGGGGACAGAGGAGGGGGAGGACGGGGACAGAGGAGGGGGAGGACGGGGACAGAGGAGGGGGAGGACGGGGACAGAGGAGGGGGAGGACAGGGGACAGAGGAGGGGGGAGGACAGGGACAGAGGAGGGGGAGGACAGGGACAGAGGAGGGGGAGGACAGGGACAGAGGAGGGGGAGGACAGGGACAGAGGAGGGGGAGGACAGGGACAGAGGAGGGGGAGGACAGGGACAGAGGAGGGGGAGGACAGGGACAGAGGAGGGGGAGGACAGGGACAGAGGAGGGGGAGGACAGGGACAGAGGAGGGGGAGGACAGGGACAGAGGAGGGGGAGGACAGGGACAGAGGAGGGGGAGGACAGGGACAGAGGAGGGGGAGGACAGGGACAGAGGAGGGGGAGGACAGGGACAGAGGAGGGGGGACCAAGGGAGGACAGGTACAGAGGGAGGGAAGGGAAAGAGGGAGGAAAGGGAAAGACTTGAGGGGGTAGGTATAGTGCAGTATATAACTCCTCCCTCTCGCCCCCCCCATGCACTCACTGTAGGTATGGTGCAGTATATAACCCCTTCCTCTCACCCCCACCCATGCACTCATTGTAGGTATAGTGCAGTATATAACCCCTCACGCCCCCCCGTAGGTATAGTGCAGTATATAACCCCTCACGCCCCCCCCATAGATATAGTGCAGTATATAACCCCTCACGCCTTCCCCGTAGGTATAGTGCAGTATATAACCCCTCACGCCCCCTCGTAGGTATAGTGCAGTATATAACCCCTCACGCCCCCTCGTAGGTATAGTGCAGTATATAACCCCTCACGCCCCCCCCCGTAGGTATAGTGCAGTATATAACCCCTCACGCCTTCCCCGTAGGTATAGTGCAGTATATAACCCCTCACGCCCCCTCGTAGGTATAGTGCAGTATATAACCCCTCACGCCCCCCTCGTAGGTATAGTGCAGTATATAACCCCTCACGCCCCCCCCCCGTAGGTATAGTGCAGTATATAACCCCTCACGCCTTCCCCGTAGGTATAGTGCAGTATATAACCCCTCACGCCCCCTCGTAGGTATAGTGCAGTATGTAAACCCCTGACGCCCCCCCGTAGGTATAGTGCAGTATATAACCCCTCACGCCTTCCCCGTAGGTATAGTGCAGTATATAACCCCTCACGCCCCCCCCCGTAGGTATAGTGCAGTATATAACCCCTCACGCCCCCCCCGTAGATATAGTGCAGTATATAACCCCTCACGCCCTCCCCGTTGGTATAGTGCAGTATATACCCCCTCACGCCCACCCCCGCACTCTCTGTAGGTATAGTGCAGTATATAACCCCTCACGCCCATCCCCTGCACTCACTGTAGGTATAGTGCAGTATATAACCCCTCATGCCCCCCTCGTAGGTATAGTGCAGTATATAACCCCTCACGCCCCCCTTGTAGGTATAGTGCAGTATATAACCCCTCACGCCCCCTCGTAGGTATAGTGCAGTATATAACCCCTCACGCCACCCTCGTAGGTATAGTGCAGTATATAACCCCTCACGCCGCCCCCCCCCCGTAGGTATAGTGCAGTATATAACCCCTCACGCCCTCCCCGTTGGTATAGTGCAGTATATACCCCCTCACGCCCACCCCCTGCACTCACTGTAGGTATAGTGCAGTATATAACCCCTCACGCCCCCCTCGTAGGTATAGTGCAGTATATAACCCCTCACGCCCACCCCCTGCACTCACTGTAGGTATAGTGCAGTATATAACCCCTCACGCCCCCTTGTAGGTATAGTGCAGTATATAACCCCTCACGCCCACCCCCTGCACTCACTGTAGGTACAGTGCAGTATATACCCCCTCACACCCACCCCCGCACTCTCTGTAGGTACAGTGCAGTATATACCCCCTCACGCCCACCCCCGCACTCTCTGTAGGTACAGTGCAGTATATACCCCCTCACGCCCACCCCCGCACTCTCTGTAGGTACAGTGCAGTATATACCCCCTCACGCCCACCCCCGCACTCTCTGTAGGTACAGTGCAGTACATACCCCCTCACGCCCTCCCCCTCCCCCCCCCCCCCCCGCGCACTCACCGTTGCGAGAGATGTCCAGCTCCACCAGCTGCATGAAGTTTGCCACCTCCGGGGGGAGTCTCTGGATCTCGTTGTCACTCAGGCCCAACTTCCTCAGGTTCAGCAGCCGGAAGAAAGGCTGCACAGGGCAAGAGGGAGGAGAGAGGGGCAAGAGGGAGGAGAGAGAGAGGGGCAAGAGGGAGGAGAGAGAGAGGGGCAAGAGGGAGGAGAGAGAGGGGCAAGAGGGAGGTGAGAGAGAGGGGCAAGAGGGAGGAGAGAGGGGGGCAAGAGGGAGGAGAGAGGGGCAAGAGGGAGGAGAGAGAGAGAGGGGCAAGGGGGAGGAGAGAGAGAGGGGCAAGAGGGAGGAGAGAGAGGGGCAAGGGGGAGGAGAGAGAAGGGCAAGAGGGAGGAGAGAGAAGGGCAAGAGGGAGGAGAGAGAGGGGCAAGAGGGAGGAGAGAGAGGGGCAAGAGGTAGGAGAGAGAGGGGCAAGAGGGGGGAGAGAGGGGGGCAAGAGGGTGGAAAGTCAAGAGGGAGGGGAGAGGGAGGAGAGAGACAGGGGCAAGAGAGAGGAGAGAGAGGAGCGAGAGGGAGGAGAGCGAGAGGGAGGAGAGAGAGAGGGGCAAGAGGGAGGAGAGAGAGAGAGAGGGGCAAGAGGGAGGAGAGAGAGAGGGGCAACAGGGAGGAGAGAGAGGGGCAAGAGGGAGGAGAGAGAGGGGCAAGAAGGAGGAGACAGAGGGGCAAGAGGGGGGAGAGAGAGGGGCAAGAGGGAGGAGACAGAGGGGCAAGAGGGGGGAGAGAGAGGGGCAAGAGGGGGGAGAGAGAGGGGCAAGAGGGAGGAGAGAGAGTCAAGAGGGAGGGGAGAGGGAGGTGAGAGAGAGGGGCAAGAGGGAGGAGAGAAAGAGAGGGGCAAGAGGGAGGAGAGAGAGAGGGGAGAGAGGGAGGAGAGAGAGAGGGGCAAGAGGGAGGAGAGAGAGGGGCAAGAGGGAGGAGAGAGAGAGGGTCAAGAGGGAGGAGAGAGAGAGGGTCAAGAGGGAGGAGAGAGAGAGGGTCAAGAGGGAGGAGAGAGAGGGGGTCAAAAGGGAGGAGAGAGAGGGGCAAGAGGGAGGAGAGAGGGGCAAGAGGGAGGAGAGAGGGGCAAGAGGGATGAGAGAGAGGCAAGAGGGAGGAGAGAGAGGCAAGAGGGAGGAGAGAGAGAGAGAGAGAGGGGCAAGAGGGAGGAGAGAGAGGGGCAAGAGGGAGGAGAGAGAGAGGGGCAAGAGGGAGGAGAGAGAGAGGGGCAAGAGGGAGGAGAGAGAGAGGGGCAAGAGGGAGGAGAGAGAGAGGGGCAAGAGGGAGGAGAGAGAGAGGGGCAAGAGGGAGGAGAGAGAGAGAGGGGCAAGAGGGAGGAGAGAGAGAGGGGCAAGAGGGAGGAGAGAGGGGCAAGAGGGAGGAGGGAGAGAGGGGCAAGAGGGAGGAGGGAGAGAGGGGCAAGAGGGAGGAGAGAGAGAGGGGCGAGAGGGAGGAGAGAGAGGGGCAAGAGGGAGGGGAGAGAGGGGCAAGAGGGAGGGGAGAGAGGGGCAAGAGGGAGGGGAGAGAGGGGCAAGAGGGAGGGGAGAGAGGGGCAAGAGGGAGGGGAGAGAGGGGCAAGAGGGAGGAGAGAGAGGGGCAAGAGGGAGGGGAGAGAGGGGCAAGAGGGAGGGGAGAGTTGCAAGAGGGAGGGGAGGGAGGGGAGAGAGGGGCAAGAGGGAGGGGGGGATGGAGGGGGGGGTGGAGGGGGGGATGGAGGGGGGGTGGAGGGGGGGTGGAGGGGGGGTGGAGGGGGGGATGGAGGGGGGGATGGAGGGGGGATGGAGGGGGGAGGGAGGGGGGGGTGGAGGAGGGGATGGAGGGGGGGATGGAGGGGGGAGGGAGGGGGGGAGGGAGGGGAGAGAGGGGCAAGAGGGAGGGGAGGGGAGAGAGGGGCAAGAGGGAGGGGAGAGAGGGGAGAGGGAGGGGGAGAGAGGGAGGGGAGAGAGGGGAGGGAGGAGAGAGAGGGAGGGGAGAGAGGGGCGAGAGGGAGGTGAGGGAGGGGAGGGGCAAGAGGGAGGGGAGAGAGGGGCAAGAGGGAGGGGAGAGAGGGAAGAGAGGGAAGAGAGGGGCCCGTTATTACCGTATGATGTTAAATAAAACTATTTGTAGTGATTAATGTGCCAAAAAATAAAAATTATTATATAACATTTGTGAATTGATATAAAATTGAAAATCGCAAGTTTGTTTAAAAATAAAATAAGTGCCGACTATAACCGTGCGAGGCCCTGCGACCCCGTCACACACGCAATGTCTACACACAACCCTACACGCGCGTGCAAAGTGTGTGCGAGAGCGCGTGCAACGTGTGTGCTCAGAGCGCGTGCAACGTGTGTGCGAGAGCGCGTGCAACGTGTGTGCGAGAGCGCGTGCAACGTGTGTGCGAGAGCGCGTGCAACGTGTGTGCGAGAGCGCGTGCAACGTGTGTGCGAGAGCGCGTGCAACGTGTGTGCGAGAGCGCGTGCAACGTGTGTGCGAGAGCGCGTGCAACGTGTGTGCGAGAGCGCGTGCAACGTGTGTGCGAGAGCGCGTGCAACGTGTGTGCGAGAGCGCGTGCAACGTGTGTGTGTGTGAGAGCGCGTGCAACGTGTGTACGAGAGCGCGTGCAAAGTGTGCGCGAGAGCACGTGCAACGTGTGTGCTCAGAGCGCGTGCAACGTGTGTGTGTGAGCGCGTGCAACGTGTGTGTGTGAGCGCGTGCAACGTGTGTGTGTGAGAGCGCGTGCAACGTGTGTGTGTGTGAGCGCGTGCAACGTGTGTGTGTGAGAGCGCGTGCAACGTGTGTGTGTGAGAGCGCGGGCCAACGTGTGTGAGAGCGCGTGCAACGTGTGTGCGAGAGCGCGTGCAACGTGTGTGCGAGAGCGCGTGCAACGTGTGTGTCAGAGCGCGTGCAACGTGTGTGTGCGAGAGCGCGTGCAACGTGTGTGCGAGAGCGCGTGCAACGTGTGTGTGTGAGAGCGCGTGCAACGTGTGTGTGTGAGAGCGCGTGCAACGTGTGTGTGAGAGCGCGTGCAACGTGTGTGCGAGAGCGCGTGCAACGTGTGTGTGTGTGAGAGCGCGTGCAACGTGTGTGTGTGAGAGCGCGTGCAACGTGTGTGTGTGAGCGCGTGCAACGTGTGTGTGTGAGAGCGCGTGCAACGTGTGTGTGTGAGCGCGTGCAACGTGTGTGTGTGAGAGCGCGTGCAACGTGTGTGTGTGAGAGCGCGTGCAACGTGTGTGTGTGAGAGCGCGTGCAACGTGTGTGCGAGAGCGCGTGCAACGTGTGTGTTGCAGAGCGCGTGCAACGTGTGTGTCAGAGCGCGTGCAACGTGTGTGTGCGAGAGCGCGTGCAACGTGTGTGCGAGAGCGCGTGCAAAGTGTGCGCGAGAGCACGTGCAACGTGTGTGCTCAGAGCGCGTGCAACGTGTGTGTCAGAGCGCGTGCAACATGTGCGCGAGAGCACGTGCAACGTGTGTGCTCAGAGCGCGTGCAACGTGTGTGTGTGAGCGCGTGCAACGTGTGTGTGTGAGCGCGTGCAACGTGTGTGTGTGAGCGCGTGCAACGTGTGTGTGTGAGCGCGTGCAACGTGTGTGTGTGAGAGCGCGTGCAACGTGTGTGTGTGAGAGCGCGTGCAACGTGTGTGTGTGAGAGCGCGTGCAACGTGTGTGTGTGAGCGCGTGCAACGTGTGTGTGTGAGAGTGCGTGCAACGTGTGTGCGAGAGCGCGTGCAACGTGTGTGTGTGTGAGAGCGCGTGCAACGTGTGTGTGTGAGAGCGCGTGCAACGTGTGTGTGTGAGAGCGCG
Organism: Ascaphus truei; assembly: GCF_040206685.1. Taxonomy (NCBI): domain Eukaryota; kingdom Metazoa; phylum Chordata; class Amphibia; order Anura; family Ascaphidae; genus Ascaphus; species Ascaphus truei. The sequence goes on from NC_134484.1 coordinate 5,213,645, forward strand.
TGCAACGTGTGTGTGTGAGAGCGCGTGCAACGTGTGTGTGTGAGCGCGTGCAACGTGTGTGTGTGTGAGAGCGCGTGCAACGTGTGTGTGTGAGAGCGCGTGCAACGTGTGTGCGAGAGCGCGTGCAACGTGTGTGTTGCAGAGCGCGTGCAACGTGTGTGTCAGAGCGCGTGCAACGTGTGTGTGCGAGAGCGCGTGCAACGTGTGTGTGCGAGAGCGCGTGCAACGTGTGTGTGCGAGAGCGCGTGCAACGTGTGTGCGAGAGCGCGTGCAAAGTGTGCGCGAGAGCACGTGCAACGTGTGTGCTCAGAGCGCGTGCAACGTGTGTGTCAGAGCGCGTGCAACATGTGCGCGAGAGCACGTGCAACGTGTGTGCTCAGAGCGCGTGCAACGTGTGTGTGTGAGCGCGTGCAACGTGTGTGTGTGAGCGCGTGCAACGTGTGTGTGTGAGCGCGTGCAACGTGTGTGTGTGAGAGCGCGTGCAACGTGTGTGTGTGAGAGCGCGTGCAACGTGTGTGTGTGAGAGCGCGTGCAACGTGTGTGCGAGAGCGCGTGCAACGTGTGTGTTGCAGAGCGCGTGCAACGTGTGTGTCAGAGCGCGTGCAACGTGTGTGTGCGAGAGCGCGTGCAACGTGTGTGCGAGAGCGCGTGCAACATGTGTGCGTGAGCGCGTGCAACGTGTGTGTGTGAGAGCGCGTGCAACGTGTGTGTGTGAGAGCGCGTGCAACGTGTGTGCGAGAGCGCGTGCAACGTGTATGTTGCAGAGCGCGTGCAACGTGTGTGTCAGAGCGCGTGCAACGTGTGCAGTGCGAGAGCGCGTGCAACGTGTGAGTGCTGAGAGCGCGTGCAAACGTGTGCGCGAGAGCGCGTGCAACGTGTGTGTGTGAGAGCGCGTGCAACGTGTGTGTGTGAGAGCGCGTGCAACGTGTGTGTGTGAGAGCGCGTGCAACGTGTGTGTGTGAGAGCGCGTGCAACGTAGTGTGCGAGAGCGCGTGCAACGTGTGTGTGTGAGAGCGCGTGCAACGTGTGTGTGTGAGAGCGCGTGCAACGTGTGTGCGAGAGCGCGTGCAACGTGTGTGTTGCAGAGCGCGTGCAACGTGTGTGTCAGAGCGCGTGGCAACGTGTGTGTGCGAGAGCGCGTGCAACGTGTGTGTGCGAGAGCGCGTGCAACGTGTGTGTGCGAGAGCGCGTGTCAACGTGTGTGCGGGGAGCGCGTGCAAAGTGTGTGCTCAGAGCGCGTGCAACGTGTGTGTCAGAGCGCGTGCAACGTGTGTGTCAGAGCGCGTGCAACGTGGTGTGTCAGAGCGCGTGCAACATCGTGCGCGACGAGCGCGTGCAACGTGTGTGCTCAGAGCGCGTGCAACGTGTGTGTGTGAGCGCGTGCAACGTGTCGTGTGTGCAGGCGCGTGCAACGTGTGTGTGTGAGCGCGTGCAACGTGTGTGTGTGAGCGCGTGCAACGTGTGTGTGTGAGCGCGTGGCAACGTGCGTGTGTGAGCGCTGTGCAACGTGTGTGTGTGAGCGCGTGCAACGTGTCGTGTGTGAGCGCGTGCAACGTGTGTGTGTGACGAGCGCGTGCAACGTGTGTGTGTGAGAGCGCGTGCAACGTGTGTGCGAGAGCGCGTGCAACGTGTGTGTTGCAGAGCGCGTGCAACGTGTGTGTCAGAGCGCGTGCAACGTGTGTGTGCGAGAGCGCGTGCAAACGTGTGTGCCGAGAGCGCGTGCAACGTGTGTGTCAGAGCGCGTGCAACGTGTGTACGAGAGCGCGTGCAAAGTGTGCGCGAGAGCACGTGCAACGTGTGTGCTCAGAGCGCGTGCAACGTGTGTGTGTGAGCGCGTGCAACGTGTGTGTGTGAGCGCATGCAACGTGTGTGTGCGAGAGCGCGTGCAACGTGTGTGTGTGTGTGAGCGCATGCAACGTGTGTGTGTGAGCGCATGCAACGTGTGTGTGCGAGAGCGCGTGCAACGTGTGTGTGTGAGCGCGTGCAACGTGTGTGTGTGAGCGCGTGCAACGTGTGTGTGTGAGAGCGCGTGCAACGTGTGTGTGTGAGAGCGCGTGCAACGTGTGTGTGTGAGAGCGCGTGCAACGTGTGTGTGTGAGAGCGCGTGCAACGTGGTGTGCGAGAGCGCGTGCAACGTGTGTGTGTGAGAGCGCGTGCAACGTGTGTTGCAGAGCGCGTGCAACGTGTGTGTCAGAGCGCGTGCAACGTGTGTGTGCGAGAGCGCGTGCAACGTGTGTGTGCGAGAGCGCGTGCAACGTGTGTGTGCGAGAGCGCGTGCAACGTGTGTGTTGCAGAGCGCGTGCAACGTGTGTGTCAGAGCGCGTGCAACGTGTGTGCGAGAGCGCGTGCAACGTGTGTGTTGCAGAGCGCGTGCAACGTGTGTGTCAGAGCGCGTGCAACGTGTGTGTCAGAGCGCGTGCAACGTGTGTGCGAGAGCGCGTGCAACGTGTGTGCGAGAGCGCGTGCAACGTGTGTGCGAGAGCGCGTGCAACGTGTGTGCGAGAGCGCGTGCAACGTGTGTGCGAGAGCGCGTGCAACGTGTGTGCGAGAGCGCGTGCAACGTGTGTGTGTGAGCGCGTGCAACGTGTGTGCGCGAGAGCGCGTGCAACGTGTGTGCGTGAGAGCGCGTGCAACGTGTGTGCGTGAGAGCGCGTGCAACGTGTGTGCGAGAGCGCGTGCAACGTGTGTGCGAGAGCGCGTGCAACGTGTGTGCGAGAGCGCGTGCAACGTGTGTGCGAGAGCGCGTGCAACGTGTGTGCGTGAGCGCGTGCAACGTGTGTGCGTGAGCGCGTGCAACGTGTGTGCGTGAGCGCGTGCAACGTGTGTGTGTGAGCGCGTGCAACGTGTGAGTGTGTGAGAGCGCGTGCAACGTGTGTGTGTGAGAGCGCGTGCAACGTGTGTGCGAGAGCGCGTGCAACGTGTGTGTTGCAGAGCGCGTGCAACGTGTGTGTCAGAGCGCGTGCAACGTGTGTGTGCGAGAGCGCGTGCAACGTGTGTGCGAGAGCGCGTGCAACGTGTGTGTTGCAGAGCGCGTGCAACGTGTGTGAGAGCGCGTGCAACGTGTGTGCGAGAGCGCGTGCAACGTGTGTGCGAGAGCGCGTGCAACGTGTGTGCGAGAGCGCGTGCAACGTGTGTGCGAGAGCGCGTGCAACGTGTGTGCGAGAGCGCGTGCAACGTGTGTGTGTGAGAGCGCGTGCAACGTGTGTGTCAGAGCGCGTGCAAAGTGTGTGTGTGAGCGCGTGCAAATTGTGTGCGAGAGCGCGTGCAAAGTGTGTGTGCGAGAGCGTGTGCGAGAGCGTGTGCAACGTGTGTGTGCGAGAGCGCGTGCAACGTGTGTGTGCCCGGGAGATGGGGGGGGGGAAATCGGGGGGGATTGGTGCCCTGGACAGAATTGGAGAGTTGAACAAAAGTTAATTTATTGGAAAAACTTTCCACAAAATTCCAGTACATAAAACACACACAAACTCACCCAACTGGGGTAACAACGTGTGTGTGTGTGGTGTGTGTGTGTGGTGTGTGTGTGTGGTGTGTGTGTGTGGTGTGTGTGTGTGTGTGTGGTGTGTGGTGTGTGGTGTGTGGTGTGTGGTGTGTGTGTGTGTGGTGTGGTGTGGTGTGGTGTGGTGTGGTGTGGTGTGTGTGTGTGTGTTGATGATGATGATGATATTTAGCAGTTTGTAAGCAGCACACACTTATATTTGAAGAACACATTAGGAACTCCGTTATTCAGGGGGGAACGGTCTCTGCGGCCCCCTGTGCTCAGAGTGGGGGTGGGACAGCGGGATAGAATGGGTTGCATCTCAAGGTCAGGAGGTAGCAGAATGAGCACATGTTTGCGATACCTGTTTAATGGCCCTAATAACATGTCTCACGGACACATTTTCGGCAGCTACCTTGCAGCCCTGATCACACCCCAGGTAATCTCCGCTCCTTCTCACTTCAGCGTTCATTGAAGCCGTTTTAAATACATTTCCAACATTTAGACTCTCCAAGGTAAATATTTTGGAGGGTTTTTCATTCTTTATCTGCTCTCTTGTGGTGGGAACACACAGCAGGTGCATCGCGGTTTCCTTTGAAAGTAAGTATGTTGCCAAAAATAACCAAGCAGATACCCAGATCCCGTATATCCTGGTGATAAAGCTGTTACTGGCAGCAACGAGGCGGACAAAGACACCAATGACCCCGAGCTGGTTAATGGCGTTTAAAGGCCCAGCGCCCCACTGCTCTGTGTGATAACGGTGTATTCACCATGCAGACCGTGACTCAGACTGTGCGCATACGTGGCAGATACAGCCTGGGGGGGAGTTCCTGTGGGAAGAATGACGCCTTATTGTGTCTATAACGATCCCCACACAGAACCGCGGCGGAATAAACATCCCCCATACAGTAACCTGGAAACATGGACTATAAAGCATGGCGTGTCAGAGAGGGTAACACACGTGTTTCTCAACGTGCCCATGATCCATACGTGTGATCCGCCTGGAGGTCCTGTGTATCACCCTGATAAAGAGCGTGATCCCTGGTTTACGAGGTGCTGAGAGGGTGGAAGGGGGGGGGGGGGTAACGAGATTTGCATGTGCAGCGCCGTATCACCCTGAAAAAAAGCGCCGTGTGCGCGGAACGCGTGGGTGCAGTTGTTACCTCTTTTTGATTACGTGATGTAATAAATATATTCCTTATTGGCGCCCCCTCTTAATCACCTCCACTTATTGCGGGCTGGTAGTGTGCCTCGCTGTACACCCGTGTGTACAAATTAGCAGACTTCGAAGAACCTCACCTTAAAACATTGAAATTAAACGGCTTTTCCGATAAGACTCTTTGTAATCTGCATGGAAAACAGCTCTGTTCTGCCTGCTGCTTTGGGGAGCTGCCATGTGAAGACGCGACTTGCGGTATTTGTACATGGAAATGAGCAGTCGGAGGAAAGCATTCACTTTCCGCATTCAGAGACTTGCTGAAAACTCTGCGCCTCTTCTCTTACCTCGGGCTGCGTGGGGGGGGGGGGGCCTCCCTATGAATGCAAGCGGAAGATGGGGGGGCTGCGCGAGGGGGGGGGGCCTCCCTATGAATGCAAGCGGAGGATGGGGGGGGGCTGCGCGAGGGGGGGCCTCCCTATGAATGCAAGCGGAGGATGGGGGGGCGGCCTCCCTCTGGGTGCATGGGGGGGAAGGGGCTCCCTCTGGGTGCATGGGGGGGGGAAGGGGCTCCCTCTGGGTGCATGGGGGGGAAGGGGCTCCCTCTGGGTGCATGGGGGAGGAAGGGGCTCCCTCTGGGTGCATGGGGGGGAAGGGGCTCCCTCTGGGTGCATGGGGGGGAAGGGGCTCCATCCGGGTGCATGGGGGGGAAGGGGCTCCCTCTGGGTGCATGGGGGGGGAAGGGGCTCCCTCTGGGTGCATGGGAAGAGGAAGGGGCTCCCTCTGGGTGCATGGGGGGGGGAAGGGGCTCCATCCGGGTGCATGGGGGGGAAGGGGCTCCCTCTGGGTGCATGGGGGGGGGGAGGGTCTCCCTCTGGGTGCATGGGGGGGGGGGGGAGAAGGGGCTGCCTCTGGGTGCATGGGGGGGGGGAAGGGGCTCCCTCTGAGTGCATGGGGGGGGGAAGGGGCTCCATCCGGGTGCATGGGGGGGAAGGGGCTCCCTCTGGGTGCATGGGGGGGGGAAGGAGCTCCCTCTGGGTGCATGGGGGGGGGAAGGGGCTCCATCCGAGTGCATGGGGGGGGGGAAGGGGCTCCATCCGGGTGCATGGGGGGGGGAAGGGGCTCCATCCGGGTGCATGGGGGGGGGGGGAAGGGGCTCCATCCGGGTGCATGGGGGGGGGGAAGGGGCTCCATCCGGGTGCATGGGGGGGAAGGGGCTCCCTCTGGGTGCATGGGGGGAGGAAGGGGCTCCCTCTGGGTGCATGGGGGGAGGAAGGGGCTCCATCCGGGTGCATGGGGGGGAAGGGGCTCCCTCTGGGTGCATGGGGAGGGGGGAAGGGGCTCCCTCTGGGTGCATGGGGAGGGGGGAAGGGGCTCCCTCTGGGTGCATGGGGGGGGAAGGGGCTCCCTCTGGGTGCATGGGGGGGGAAGGGGCTCCCTCCGGGTGCATGGGGGGGAAGGGGCTCCCTCTGGGTGCATGGGGGGGAAGGGGCTCCCTCTGGGTGCATGGGGGGGGGGAGAAGGGGCTCCCTCTGGGTGCATGGGGGAGGAAGGGGCTCCCTCTGGGTGCATGGGGGGGAAGGGGCTCCCTCTGGGTGCATGGGGGGGAAGGGGCTCCCTCTGGGTGCATGGGGGGGGAGAAGGGGCTCCCTCTGGGTGCATGGGGGAGGAAGGGGCTCCCTCTGGGTGCATGGGGGGGAAGGGGCTCCCTCTGGGTGCATGGGGGGGGAAGGGGCTCCCTCTGGGTGCATGGGGGGGAAGGGGCTCCCTCTGGGTGCATGGGGGGGGAAGGGGCTCCCTCTGGGTGCATGGGGGGGAAGGGGCTCCCTCTGGGTGCATGGGGGGGAAGGGGCTCCCTCTGGGTGCATGGGGGGGGAAGGGGCTCCCTCTGGGTGCATGGGGGGGAAGGGGCTCCCTCTGGGTGCATGGGGGGGAAGGGGCTCCCTCTGGGTGCATGGGGGGGAAGGGGCTCCCTCTGGGTGCATGGGGGGGAAGGGGCTCCCTCCGGGTGCATGGGGGGGAGGGGGCTCCCTCCGGGTGCATGGGGGGGGGAAGGGGCTCCCTCCGGGTGCATGGGGGGGGGAAGGGGCTCCCTCCGGGTGCATGGGGGGGGGGGGGAAGGGGCTCCCTCCGGGTGCATGGGGGGGGGGAAGGGGCTCCCTCTGGGTGCATAGAGGGGAAGGGGCTCCCTCTGGAGGCACATAGGGGGAGAGACAGCCACCACTTTCATTCCTACTGCGTCTGAAACTCCCGACATCCCACTTGGGGGCAGGGCCCCCGTTACCTGGTGCCCTTCTCCCCATTGTTTGCCCTTTCTTGCCCTCGCACAATGTCGGCGCTGTATACAGGACATGCAATGATACGCACACAGTGATATGAGAGAGGCTGGGGTGATACTGGACCCTGAAACGCGTTGGGAATATGGCAGTCCCCTGGGTGCAAGCTGCTGCCATGACGTAGGGCGTCCTTGCCAGTGCCTGATAGACCTGCGTCTGCACACCCTGTCCCAATCTGCCCATTGTCCCGTCCCACAAGTTGATGGTGGGAGGTCAGAGTTAATCTAATAGAAGGCAATCAGGCCCAGACCAGTAACAAAAGGGACGATCTAGTCAATAAAGCATCCGTACAATCTAATCCATTCTTAATACACACTATGTGGGGTTGTCCATACACATACACGTGGGCTAAGACGGGTGCCAGGTCTGACCCGGTCGCTGTCCCGCAGAGCTGTAGCTGCAGACTACGTGTTGTGCAGATATATACATACATGTTTATATGCATGAGGGTTGGGCACCTCTAGTTCTCAAGGGCCACCAACAGATCAGGGTTTACGGCTATCACTGCTTCAGCACAGGTGGCTCAATCAGGGGCTCAGTCTTTGACTAGCACATTAGGAACCCGTTCATCAGGAGGAAACAGTCCGACTGGGCCTCCGACCGAGCCTCCGACCGAGCCTCCGACCGAGCCTCCGACCGAGCCTCCGACCGAGCCTCCGACCGAGCCTCCGACCGAGCCTCCATGGGATGAAGGTAGTGCCCGCACCCAAACACACAGGTGATAGTGGGGTGCTTAACCGCCGGTGCCCTGGTTCTGGGGAGCTACTGGTGTCCCAAATAGATCCAGTGAAGAGGAAGAATCAGGCGCACGGTCTTAATCATCAATGAAAAGGGTTTAATGTGCCGAGGAACCCAACGTTTCGCAGTAACACTGCCTTTCTCACGGGGCAGGCTGCCACATACAAGTGACCAGGAAATATATACACACCAATACATGCCCCCTCTGGTACTCACCCCTCCTCCCTGCTCAGCTCCACGACGTCGACGCCCACGTGATGACGTCAGCGCGCCTGCGTGGCGCTCCGTCATGACGCTGTCTGTCCGCTCCCCTCTCCCTGCTGTGCGCGCGCGCGCGGCCCTTGTATAGAAAGGCTGACTAACGTCAGCCAACTAAAAATCCGCACGCACGGCGTAGCACGCGCCCGGCGCTATAGAACGTGCCTAAGACCTGATCTGTTGGGAGTCCTTGAGGTGTGGAGATGGCCACCCTGGTGTAAATAAATACACACACACCTGCTGCGGCCACTGGTCCCCTTTTCCCCGAGCCGTGTCATGAGAACAGGCGGTGACACTGGGTGGGGGAGGAGGGGGAGCGATACTACCACATGGGAACAGGCGGTGACACTGGGTGGGAGAGGAGGGGGAGCGATACTACCACATGGGAACAGGCGGTGACACTGGGTGGAAGAGGAGGGGGAGCGATGCTACCACATGGGAACAGGCGGTGACACTGGGTGGGAGAGGAGGGGGAGCGGTGCTGCCACATGGGAACAGGCGGTGACACTGGGTGGGAGAGGAGGGGGAGCGATGCTACCACATGGGAACAGGCGGTGACACTGGGTGGGAGAGGAGGGGGAGCGATGCTACCACATGAGAACAGGCGGTGACACTGGGTGGGAGAGGAGGGGGAGCGATACTACCACATGGGAACAGGCGGTGACACTGGGTGGGAGAGGAGGGGGAGCGATACTACCACATGGGAACAGGCGGTGACACTGGGTGGGAGAGGAGGGGGAGCGATGCTACCACATGGGAACAGGCGGTGACACTGGGTGGGAGAGGAGGGGGAGCGATACTACCACATGGGAACAGGCGGTGACACTGGGTACGAGAGGAGGGGGAGCGATGCTACCACATGGGAACAGGCGGTGACACTGGGTGGGAGAGGAGGGGGAGCGATACTACCACATGGGAACAGGCGGTGACACTGGGTGGGAGAGGAGGGGGAGCGATACTACCACATGGGAACAGGCGGTGACACTGGGTGGGGGAGGAGGGGGAGCGATGCTGCCACATGGGAACAGGCGGTGACACTGGGTGGGAGAGGAGGGGGAGCGATGCTACCACATGGGAACAGGCGGTGACACTGGGTGGGAGAGGAGGGGGAGCGATACTACCACATGGGAACAGGCGGTGACACTGGGTGGGAGAGGAGGGGGAGCGATACTACCACATGGGAACAGGCGGTGACACTGGGTGGGAGAGGAGGGGGAGCGATACTACCACATGGGAACAGGCGGTGACACTGGGTGGGAGAGGAGGGGGAGCGATACTACCACATGGGAACAGGCGGTGACACTGGGTGGGAGAGGAGGGGGAGCGATACTACCACATGGGAACAGGCGGTGACAATGGGTGGGAGAGGAGGGGGAGCGATGCTACCACATGGGAACAGGCGGTGACAATGGGTGGGAGAGGAGGGGGAGCGTTACTACCACATGGGAACAGGCGGTGACACTGGGTGGGAGAGGAGGGGGAGCGATGCTACCACATGGGAACAGGCGGTGACACTGGGTGGGAGAGGAGGGGGAGCGATGCTACCACATGGGAACAGGCGGTGACACTGGGTGGGAGAGGAGGGGGAGCGATGCTACCACATGGGAACAGGCGGTGACACTGGGTGGGAGAGGAGGGGGAGCGATGCTACCACATGGGAACAGGCGGTGACACTGGGAGGGAGAGGAAGGGGAGCGATGCTACCACATGGGAACAGGCGGTGACACTGGGAGGGAGAGGAGGGGGAGCGATGCTACCACTGAGAACAGGCGGTGACACTGGGTGGGAGAGGAGGGGGAGCGATGCCGCCACATGGGAACAGGCGGTGACACTGGGTGGGAGAGGAGGGGGAGCGATGCTGCCACATGGGAACAGGCGGTGACACTGGGTGGGAGAGGAGGGGGAGCGATACTACCACATGGGAACAGGCGGTGACACTGGGTGGGGGAGGAGGGGGAGCGATACTACCACATGGGAACAGGCGGTGACACTGGGTGGGAGAGGAGGGGGAGCGATGCTGCCACATGGGAACAGGCGGTGACACTGGGTGGGAGAGGAGGGGGAGCGATGCTACCACATGGGAACAGTCGGTGACACTGGGTGGGAGAGGAGGGGGAGCGATGCTACCACATGGGAACAGGCGGTGACACTGGGAGGGAGAGGAGGGGGAGCGATGCTACCACATGGGAACAGGCGGTGACACTGGGTGGGAGAGGAGGGGGAGCGATGCTACCACATGGGAACAGGCGGTGACACTGGGTGGGAGAGGAGGGGGAGCGATGCTACCACATGGGAACAGGCGGTGACACTGGGTGGGAGAGGAGGGGGAGCGATACTACCACATGGGAACAGGCGGTGACACTGGGAGGGAGAGGAGGGGGAGCGATGCTACCACTGAGAACAGGCGGTGACACTGGGTGGGAGAGGAGGGGGAGCGATGCCGCCACATGGGAACAGGCGGTGACACTGGGTGGGAGAGGAGGGGGAGCGATGCTGCCACATGGGAACAGGCGGTGACACTGGGTGGGAGAGGAGGGGGAGCGGTGCTACCACATGGGAACAGGCGGTGACACTGGGTGGGAGAGGAGGGGGAGCGATGCTGCCACATGGGAACAGGCGGTGACACTGGGTGGGAGAGGAGGGGGAGCGATGCCGCCACATGGGAACAGGCGGTGACACTGGGTGGGAGAGGAGGGGGAGCGATACTACCACATGGGAACAGGCGGTGACACTGGGTGGGAGAGGAGGGGGAGCGATGCTACCACTTGGGAACAGGCGGTGACACTGGGTGGGAGAGGAGGGGGAGCGATACTACCACATGGGAACAGGCGGTGACACTGGGTGGGAGAGGAGGGGGAGAGATACTACCACATGGGAACAGGCGGTGACACTGGGTGGGGGAGGAGGGGGAGCGATACTACCACATGGGAACAGGCGGTGACACTGGGTGGGAGAGGAAGGGGAGCGATACTACCACATGGGAACAGGCGGTGACACTGGGTGGGAGAGGAAGGGGAGCGATACTACCACATGGGAACAGGCGGGTGACACTGGGAGGGAGAGGAAGGGGAGAGATACTACCACATGGGAACAGGCGGTGACACTGGGTGGGAGAGGAAGGGGAGCGATACTACCACATGGGAACAGGCGGTGACACTGGGTGGGAGAGGAAGGGGAGCGATACTACCACATGGGAACAGGCGGTGACACTGGGTGGGAGAGGAGGGGGAGAGATACTACCACATGGGAACAGGCGGTGACACTGGGTGGGAGAGGAAGGGGAGCGATACTACCACATGGGAACAGGCGGTGACACTGGGTGGGAGAGGAAGGGGAGCGATACTACCACATGGGAACAGGCGGTGACACTGGGAGGGAGAGGAAGGGGAGAGATACTACCACATGGGAACAGGCGGTGACACTGGGTGGGAGAGGAGGGGGAGCGATGCTACCACATGGGAACAGGCGGTGACACTGGGTGGGAGAGGAGGGGGAGCGATACTGCCACATGGGAACAGGCGGTGACACTGGGTGGGAGAGGAGGGGGAGCGATACTACCACATGGGAACAGGCGGTGACACTGGGTGGGAGAGGAGGGGGAGCGATGCTACCACATGGGAACAGGCGGTGACACTGGGTGGGAGAGGAAGGGGAGCGATACTACCACATGGGAACAGGCGGTGACACTGGGTGGGAGAGGAGGGGGAGCGATGCTACCACATGGGAACAGGCGGTGACACTGGGTGGGAGAGGAGGGGGAGCGATACTACCACATGGGAACAGGCGGTGACACTGGGTGGGGGAGGAGGGGGAGCGATACTACCACATGGGAACAGGCGGTGACACTGGGTGGGAAAGGAGGGGGAGCGATACTACCACATGGGAACAGGCGGTGACACTGGGTGGGAGAGGAGGGGGAGCGATACTACCACATGGGAACAGGCGGTAACACTGGGTGGGAGAGGAGGGGGAGCGATACTACCACATGGGAACAGGCGGTGACACTGGGTGGGAGAGGAGGGGGAGCGATGCTACCACTTGGGAACAGGCGGTGACACTGGGTGGGAGAGGAGGGGGAGCGATACTACCACTGAGAGAGACGAATCCTCCTCTTTCAATGGGTCTCGGGCTCCCGGCCCCAGGCTGCCGAGGCATGAAAGGCTCTGGGAAGCTCCGGATTAGTGAGGGATACGGCAGGATGGCGAGGATGGCGAGGTGTTCAATGCCAGGGACAGAGGGAGAACTCCCAGGCACGCCCGATACCAAGGCCTGTCAGGGCCTGCAACCCCCCCGCGTGTGGGGCCTTACTCAACAAGCGCTTCCCAGGGAAAGAGGGCAGCTCAGGTGGGAATAAACGCCTCACAGCGCATGGACTACGGGCAACAGCAACACGGGAGAGAGAGAGGAATCAGAGTGATACACAGAGAGACACAGAGAGACACAGGCACAGAGAGAGAGTGCGAGAGAGAGAGGAATCAGAGCGATACACAGAGAGACACAGGCACAGAGAGAGAGTGCGAGAGAGAGAGGAATCAGAGCGATACACAGAGAGTGCGAGAGAGAGAGGAATCAGAGCGACAGACAGAGAGACACAGGCACAGAGAGAGAGTGCGAGAGAGAGAGGAATCAGAGCGATACACAGAGAGACACAGAGAGACACAGGCACAGAGAGAGAGTGCGAGAGAGAGAGGAATCAGAGCGATACACAGAGAGACACAGGCACAGAGAGAGTGCGAGAGAGAGAGGAATCAGAGCGATACACAGAGAGTGCGAGAGAGAGAGGAATCAGAGCGATACACAGAGAGACACAGGCACAGAGAGAGTGCGAGAGAGAGAGAGGAATCAGAGTGATACACAGAGAGTGAGAGAGAGAGGAATCAGAGCGATACACAGAGAGACACAGGCACAGAGAGAGAGTGCGAGAGAGAGAGGAATCAGAGCGATACACAGAGACAGGCACAGAGAGAGAATGCGAGAGAGAGAGGAATCAGAGCGATACACAGAGAGTGCGAGAGAGAGGAATCAGAGCGACAGACAGAGATACACAGGCACAGAGAGAGAGTGCGAGAGAGAGAGGAATCAGAGCGATACACAGAGAGACACAGGCACAGAGAGAGAATGCGAGAGAGAGAGAGGAATCAGAGCGACACACAGAGAGACACAGGCACAGAGAGAGAGTGCGAGAGAGAGAGGAATCAGAGCGATACACAGAGAGTGCGAGAGAGAGGAATCAGAGCGACAGACAGAGAGACACAGGCACAGAGAGAGAGGAGAGAGAGAGAGGAATCAGAGCGATACACAGAGAGACACAGGCACAGAGAGAAAGGAGAGAGAGAGAGGAATCAGAGCGATACACAGAGAGACACAGGCACAGAGAGAGAGTGCGAGAGAGAGAGGAATCAGAGCGATACACAGAGAGACACAGGCACAGAGAGAGAGGAGAGAGAGAGAGGAATCAGAGCGATACACAGAGAGACACAGAGAGACACAGGCACAGAGAGAGAGGAGAGAGAGAGAGGAATCAGAGCGATACACAGAGAGACACAGGCACAGAGAGAGAGGAGAGAGAGAGAGGAATCAGAGCGATACACAGAGAGACACAGGCACAGAGAGAGAGGAGAGAGAGAGGAATCAGAGCGATACACAGAGAGACACAGGCACAGAGAGAGAGGAGAGAGAGAGAGGAATCAGAGCGATACACAGAGAGACACAGAGAGAGAGAGAGAGAGAGAGAGAGAGAGAGAGAGAGAGAGAGAGAGAGAGAGAGAGAGAGGAATCAGAGCGATACACAGAGAGACACAGAGAGAGAGAGTGCGAGAGAGAGAGGAATCAGAGCGATACACAGAGAGACACAGAGAGAGAGAGTGCGAGAGAGAGAGGAATCAGAGCGATACACAGAGAGACACAGAGAGAGAGAGAGAGAGAGGAATCAGAGCGATA
>NC_134484.1:5232547-5280047 GCF_040206685.1 Ascaphus truei
AGCAGGTGGTGGACCTCTCTCTGGTCCCTGAACCAGGAACAGCACAGTGTCCAGGCCTACAATACCAAACTCTGATGCGATTACAGCGCCTTTTGCAAGAGAGCGTTAAAACCTACAGGTACATACTCTTGAACGGAGCTGTACGCCACGTTTTTACATACTTTAAGAATAACATATATAGGACTGGTACAATAAACTGTACATACATTAATACCTCATATCATGGACAGGTAGGGGCAATGGCGGGCTTAAACTTTATCTAAAAACAGCCAAATATACACCTACCATCACATTGATTTTATAATCACCTGCCAACATGCAATGGGATAAGTGCGCCCCCACAGCAGTCTCCACTGAACCGGAGTAGACAGCGATCCACCTCCAAGCTGGATATTCTGACAAGTGTCCACAAAGGACCATGCAAATGTCCACCTAACTCACGAATGAAGTCACATGCCTTAGTGACGAAACGAGTGGGCTTGCGTCAATGACGTCATTACGCTGCTGGAGTAAGCCCAGCTGGAGAGGATCAGAGAATTTCCACTATCGGCTTGCACTTGTACTTTGTGTGCACACGATTCGAGAGTCAGACGGACATATGCCTGGTTCCCTGTGGACACTTGCCTGAATATCAAGCTTGGAGGTGGAACGCTATCTGCTTCGGTTAAGTGGAGACGCGCTTATCCCGTTTCATGGTGGCTGGTGATTAGAACAGTGTGTGTGTGTGTGTGTGTGTGTGTGTGTATATAAATTGCCATACAGATTTACGCTATGGGTTGTGCGTTCTGTGAATCCAGTAGAGTACCATCTTTGTCCAATGATGAACATTTCTTCTTGCGATATGTCTGGGCCACCGCCATTTTAATTTCTTTACCGATTTCTTGATAGACTTTTGTATGGTTTCGAACCCATTCATTATTTCCCCTCTGTGTAATACCCAGCATGCATCTCTCCATACTACTTTGCATTGTCTGAAGCTTTTTAACTATCTTCTCATTTAGGGTCCAAGTTTCATATCCATACGTGAGCACGGGCAGGATACACGGGTCACACCCATACGTGAACACGGGCAGGATACACGGGTCACATCCATACGTGAGCACGGGCAGGATACACGGGTCACACCCATACGTGAGCACGGGCAGGATACACGGGTCACACCCATACGTGAACACGGGCAGGATACACGGGTCACATCCATACGTGAGCACGGGCAGGATACACGGGTCACACCCATACGTGAGCACGGGCAGGATACACGGGTCACACCCATACGTGAGCACGGGCAGGATACACGGGTCACACCCATACGTGAGCAGGGGCAGGATACCTAGTCCAAAACTTTCCTCGAGGTGCAGTGGAAGGTTCCCTTGAAATATGGTCTTGCATCTTCCAAACGCCTCCAGCCCATCCTCATTCTCCATTTGAGTTAATTCTAATGTTTCCCATCCACTGTTAGGCCGCGATTATAGTGCCCGCGACAGAGCGCGTGGCATCACGCGCGAAACATGCACTAAGGCTAGAGGCTATCGGGAGGCGACAGGGAGTCGTAGCCGTGACATCACGTGAGTGGTTCGCCCTCATTGGCTGAACCGCGCACGTGAGCCAGCCGCAGCGCAGCAAAGACAAATGAATTTGTCTGGCCGAGAATGGCGCACTCTGTGGCCAGTCTCAGAGGTACAGACTTTTGTTCCCTGTGTGCGCAATGTCGCGCGGGCACTGTAATCGCGGCCATACTTGCCGGCCAAAGTAGACATTCTTTGACTTTCCGTTCTACTCCATTTATTTTGATCTTTGCAGACGTGACATTTGTTGGACATGATAGATTAGATGTCTCTCTCTCGGGAGACAGATCGATGCTTGAAGTTCCGGTAGCCGGACGGGTCCTTGAGAAATAGATTGCCGACCAACATTACAATTCTTCGTGGATTCTGTCACAAAGGTTCGCCGACCTCCCAGGTCTCTTCTCCCCCTTAAAGAGCGAGTCCGAGCAGACGTTGGTGTAGGACCAGAGGACCAGAGGAAACAGATGAACAGCGCCGGCTTCTTGCCCGAGATCGCGGGACAGGAGGCAGAACTCTGGGGTAAGGGACATGCTCCGGTATCGTCTGCAGGACAGTTTTGTAGGATAAAGGGGCAGGGCCTCCTTGGACCAAAATGAACCAATGGCAGAGGCCTGTTGCAGGTGATACATAGTGGTGGTGAAAGGCATGTTGCTGGGTTTCGGGGACTTCTTTTAACAATATTCTGACTAAGAATTCTGTAACTTTTCACAGTCCGTTTGTAAACAAGATGACCGGGGCATTGGGAGTTCGGATTTCCTCCGCACTGAACAAGGGCAGAATGGGGTTAAAAATACACACAATAGACCGGTGCCCCCCCTCTCTCTCCCCCACCACACAGTCAGGTCAGCCAAAACAAGAACAGCCACCTCTCTGCTTTAATATACTTCCGGTGGCAAGACAGGCCGTTATTACATGACCTTGTTGCTGTGTTGTGCCAGTGTACGCAGCACGTCACAGATATTATACCCACCAACTGCCCCCCACATCAACCCCATCCTACTACCCACCAACTGCCCCCCACATCAACCCCATCCTACTACCCACCAACTGCCCCCCACATCAACCCCATCCTACTACCCACCAACTGCCCCCACATCAACCCCATCCTACTACCCACCAACTGCCCCCTCACATTAACCCAATCCTACTACCCACCAACTGCCCCCCACATCAACCCCATCCTACTACCCACCAACTGCCCCCACATCAACCCCATCCTACTACCCACCAACTGCCCCCTCACATTAACCCAATCCTACTACCCACCAACTGCCCCCCACATCAACCCCATCCTACTACCCACCAACTGCCCCCCAACATTAAACCCATCCTACTACCCACCAACTGCCCCCCCACATCAACCCCATCCTACTACCCACCAACTGCCCCCCACATCAACCCCATCCTACTACCCACCAACTGCCCCCCACATCAACCTCATCCTACTACCCACCAACTGCCCCCACATCAACCCCATCCTACTACCCACCAACTGCCCCTCCACATTAACCCCATTCTACTACCCACCAACTGCCCCCCCCCATATCAACCCCATCCTACTGCCAACCAACTGCCCCCCCACATTAACCCCATCCTACTACCCACCTACTGTCCCCACATCAACCCCATCCTACTACCCACCAACTGCCCCCACATCAACCCCATTCTACTACCCACCAACTGCCCCCCCACATTAACCCAATCCTACTACCCACCAACTGCCCACCACATCAACCCCATCCTACTACCCACCAACTGCCCCCCCACATTAACCCCATCCTACTACCCACCAACTGCCCCCCACATCAACCCCATCCTACTATCCACAAACTGCCCCCCCACATTAACCCCATCCTACTACCCACCAACTGCCCCCCACATCAACCCTATCCTACTACCCACCAACTGCCCCCCCACATTAATCCCATCCTACTACCCACCAACTGCCCCCCACATCAACCCCATCCTACTACCCACCAACTGCCCCCCCACATTAACCCCATCCTACTACCCACCAACTGCCCCCACATCAACCCCAGCACTGCCTGACGATACATTAGGCTTGCAGTATCTGCCTTCACTACGGCTTTCTATTTTGGGTTATTATTGATGTGTATATATATGTATATATGTATATATATATATATATATATATATATATATATATATATATATATATATATATATATATATGTATGTATGTATGTATGTATGTATGTATGTATGTATGTATGTATGTATGTATGTATGTATGTATGTATGTATGTATGTATATGTATATATATATATAGTACAGATTCCCCTACATGGATAAGCGCGGAATTCTCGGGGCACGAACGAATAAGCGCGGGATTCTCGGGGAGCGGGAATACTCGGGGAGCGGACGGATAAGCGCGGGATTCTCGGGGAGAGGGAATACTCGGGGCGCGGAAGGATAAGCGCGGAATTCTCGGGTCGCGGACGGATAAGCGCGGGAGTACGGAGACCGGCACACTGCCACGGAGACCGGCACACTGCCACGGAGACCGGCACACTGCCACGGAGACCGGCACACTGCCACGGAGACCGGCACACTGCCACGGAGACCGGCACACAGCCACGGAGACCGGCACACAGCCACGGAGACCGGCACACAGCCACGGAGACCGGCACACTGCCACGGAGACCGGCACACTGCCCAGCAGAGCCGACACATTGACCCTTTTGTAAGAAGTCCGGCAGTGCCTGATACTATTTTCCTTTATTCCTAATCTTTTGCCGGTAATGTTTACTGGAGGAATCGCCGGTGCCGACTGTAACCGGGATTAAGAAGCGCAGAAAGGCAATGTCTTCAGGGAGTGACGAGGAGACGCTGTCTGGGTTATCGAGACTGTAATCAAAACAGGAAATCTTCGCTTCCGGCAAAATCTGAGCAGAGAGTAAACCGGAGGAATTCCTAATGTATTGCAAGTCTGTAAACAGCCCCCTGACCGCCGGAGCACCGAGTCTGTACCCAGCGCCCTGACCGCCGGAGCACCGAGTCTGTACCCAGCGCCCTGACCGCCGGAGCATGGAGAGAGAGTCTGTACCCAGCGCCCTGACCGCCGGAGCACGGAGAGAGTCTGTACCCAGCGCCCTGACCGCCGGAGCACCGAGTCTGTACCCAGCGCCCTGACCGCCGGAGCACCGAGTCTGTACCCAGCGCCCTGACCGCCGGAGCACAGAGAGAGTCTGTACCCAGCGCCCTGACCGCCGGAGCACGGAGAGAGAGTCTGTACCCAGCGCCCTGACCGCCGGAGCACGGAGAGTCTGTACCCAGCGCCCTGACCGCCGGAGCACGGAGTCTGTACCCAGCGCCCTGACCGCCGGAGCACGGAGAGAGTCTGTACCCAGCGCCCTGACCGCCGGAGCACCGAGTCTGTACCCAGCGCCCTGACCGCCGGAGCACCGAGTCTGTACCCAGCGCCCTGACCGCCGGAGCACGGAGAGTCTGTACCCAGCGCCCTGACCGCCGGAGCACCGAGTCTGTACCCAGCGCCCTGACCGCCGGAGCACGGAGAGACTGTACCCAGCGCCCTGACGGTCGGAGCACCGAGTCTGTACCCAGCCCCCTGACCGCCGGAGCACCGAGTCTGTACCCAGCGCCCTGACCGTCGGAGCACCGAGTCTGTACCCAGCGCCCTGACCGCCGGAGCATGGAGAGAGTGTCTGTACCCAGCGCCCTGACCGCCGGAGCACCGAGTCTGTACCCAGCGCCCTGACCGCCGGAGCACCGAGAGAGAGTCTGTACCCAGCGCCCTGACCGCCGGAGCACCGAGTCTGTACCCAGCGCCCTGACCGCCGGAGCACGGAGAGAGAGTCTGTACCCAGCGCCCTGACCGCCGGAGCACGGAGAGACTGTACCCAGCGCCCTGACCGCCGGAGCACAGAGTCTGTACCCAGCGCCCTGACCGCCGGAGCACGGAGTCTGTACCCAGCGCCCTGACCGCCGGAGCACGGAGAGAGTCTGTACCCAGCGCCCTGACCGCCTGAGCGCGGAGAGTCTGTACCCAGCGCCCTGACCGCCGGAGCACGGAGAGAGTCTGTACCCAGCACCCTGACCGTCGGAGCACGGAGAGTCTGTACCCAGCGCCCTGACCGCCGGAGCACGGAGAGTCTGTACCCAGCGCCCTGACCGCCGGAGCACGGAGAGTCTGTACCCAGCGCCCTGACCGCCGGAGCACGGAGAGAGAGTCTGTACCCAGCGCCCTGACCGCCGGAGCACGGAGAGAGAGTCTGTACCCAGCGCCCTGACCGCCGGAGCACGGAGTCTGTACCCAGCGCCCTGACAGCCGGAGCACGGAGTCTGTACCCAGCGCCCTAACCGCCGGAGCACGGAGAGTCTGTACCCAGCCCCCTGACCGCCGGAGCACCGAGTCTGTACCCAGCGCCCTAACCGCCGGAGCACGGAGAGTCTGTACCCAGCGCCCTGACCGCCGGAGCACCGAGTCTGTACCCAGCGCCCTGACCGCCGGAGCACGGAGAGAGAGTCTGTACCCAGCGCCCTGACCGCCGGAGCACGGAGAGAGAGTCTGTACCCAGCGCCCTGACCGCCGGAGCACGGAGAGTCTGTACCCAGCGCCCTGACCGCCGGAGCACGGAGTCTGTACCCAACGCCCTGACCGCCGGAGCACAGAGAGAGTCTGTACCCAGCGCCCTGACCGCCGGAGCACCGAGTCTGTACCCAGCGCCCTAACCGCCGGAGCACGGAGAGAGTCTGTACCCAGCCCCCTGACCGCCTGAGCGCGGAGAGTCTGTACCCAGCCCCCTGACCGTCGGAGCACCGAGTCTGTACCCAGCCCCCTGACCGCCGGAGCACGGAGAGTCTGTACCCAGCGCCCTGACCGCCTGAGCGCGGAGAGTCTGTACCCAGCGCCCTGACCGCCGGAGCACGGAGAGAGTCTGTACCCAGCACCCTGACCGCCGGAGCACGGAGAGTCTGTACCCAGCGCCCTGACCGCCGGAGCACGGAGAGTCTGTACCCAGCGCCCTGACCGCCGGAGCACGGAGAGAGAGTCTGTACCCAGCGCCCTGACCGCCGGAGCACCGAGTCTGTACCCAGCGCCCTGACAGCCGGAGCACGGAGTCTGTACCCAGCGCCCTAACCGCCGGAGCACGGAGAGTCTGTACCCAGCCCCCTGACCGCCGGAGCACCGAGTCTGTACACAGCACCCTAACCGCCGGAGCACGGAGAGTCTGTACCCAGCGCCCTGACCGCCGGAGCACCGAGTCTGTACCCAGCGCCCTGACCGCCGGAGCACGGAGAGAGAGTCTGTACCCAGCGCCCTGACCGCCGGAGCACGGAGAGAGAGTCTGTACCCAGCGCCCTGACCGCCGGAGCACGGAGAGTCTGTACCCAGCGCCCTGACCGCCGGAGCACGGAGTCTGTACCCAACGCCCTGACCGCCGGAGCACAGAGAGAGTCTGTACCCAGCGCCCTGACCGCCGGAGCACCGAGTCTGTACCCAGCGCCCTAACCGCCGGAGCACGGAGAGAGTCTGTACCCAGCCCCCTGACCGCCTGAGCGCGGAGAGTCTGTACCCAGCCCCCTGACCGTCGGAGCACCGAGTCTGTACCCAGCCCCCTGACCGCCGGAGCACGGAGAGTCTGTACCCAGCGCCCTGACCGCCAGAGCACGGAGAGTCTGTACCCAGCCCCCTGACCGCCGGAACATGGAGAGAGTCTGTACCCAGCACCCTGACCGTCGGAGCACCGAGTCTGTACCCAGCCCCCTGACCGCCGGAGCACGGAGAGTCTGTACCCAGCGCCCTGACCGCCGGAGCACGGAGAGTCTGTACCCAGCGCCCTGACCGCCAGAGCATGGAGAGTCTGTACCCAGCGCCCTGACCGCCGGAGCACCGAGTCTGTACCCAGCGCCCTGACCACCGGAGCACGGAGAGAGTCTGTACCCAGCGCCCTGACCGCCGGAGCACCGAGTCTGTACCCAGCGCCCTAACCGCCGGAGCACGGAGAGTCTGTACCCAGCCCCCTGACCGCCGGAGCACCGAGTCTGTACCCAGCGCCCTAACCGCCGGAGCACGGAGAGTCTGTACCCAGCCCCCTGACCGCCGGAGCACCGAGTCTGTACCCAGCGCCCTGATCGCCGGAGCACCGAGTCTGTACCCAGCGCCCTAACCGCCGGAGCACGGAGAGTCTGTACCCAGCGCCCTGATCGCCGGAGCACCGAGTCTGTACCCAGCGCCCTGACCGCCGGAGCACGGAGAGAGAGTCTGTACCCAGCGCCCTGACCGCCGGAGCACGGAGAGTCTGTACCCAGCGCCCTGACCGCCGGAGCACGGAGAGAGAGTCTGTACCCAGCGCCCTGACCGCCGGAGCACGGAGAGACTGTACCCAGCGCCCTGACCGCCGGAGCACGGAGAGAGTCTGTACCCAGCGCCCTGACCGCCGGAGCACGGAGAGAGTCTGTACCCAGCCCCCTGACCGCCGGAGCACGGAGAGAGTCTGTACCCAGCACCCTGACCGCCGGAGCACGGAGAGTCTGTACCCAGCGCCCTGACCGCCGGAGCACGGAGAGAGAGTCTGTACCCAGCGCCCTGACCGCCGGAGCACGGAGAGTCTGTACCCAGCGCCCTGACCGCCGGAGCACGGAGTGTCTGTACCCAGCACCCTGACCGTCGGAGCACCGAGTCTGTACCCAGCCCCCTGACCGCCGGAGCACGGAGTCTGTACCCAGCGCCCTAACCGCCGGAGCACGGAGTCTGTACCCAGCGCCCTAACCGCTGGAGCACCGAGTCTGTACCCAGCGCCCTGACCGCCGGAGCACCGAGTCTGTACCCAGCCCCCTGACCGCCGGAGCACGGAGTGTCTGTACCCAGCACCCTGACCGTCGGAGCACCGAGTCTGTACCCAGCCCCCTGACCGCCGGAGCACGGAGAGTCTGTACCCAGCGCCCTGACCGCCGGAGCACGGAGAGTCTGTACCCAGCGCCCTGACCGCCGGAGCACAGAGAGAGTCTGTACCCAGCGCCCTGACCGCCGGAGCACGGAGAGAGAGTCTGTACCCAGCACCCTGACCGTCGGAGCACCGAGTCTGTACCCAGCCCCCTGACCGCCGGAGCACGGAGTGTCTGTACCCAGCACCCTGACCGCCGGAGCACGGAGTCTGTACCCAGCGCCCTAACCGCCGGAGCACGAAGAGTCTGTACCCAGCGCCCTGACCGCCGGAGCACCGAGTCTGTACCCAGCGCCCTGACCGTTGGAGCACCGAGTCTGTACCCAGCCCCCTGACCGCCGGAGCACCGAGTCTGTACCCAGCGCCCTAACCGCCGGAGCACGGAGAGTCTGTACCCAGTCCCCTGACCGCCGGAGCGCGGAGAGAGAGTCTGTACCCAGCGCCCTGACCACCGGAGCACGGAGAGAGTCTGTACCCAGCCCCCTGACCGCCGGAGCACCGAGTCTGTACCCAGCGCCCTGACCGCCGGAGCACGGAGAGAGTCTGTACCCAGCGCCCTGACCGCCGGAGCACGGAGAGAGTCTGTACCCAGCGCCCTGACCGCCGTAGCACCGAGTCTGTACCCAGCGCCCTGACCGCCGGAGCACCGAGTCTGTACCCAGCGCCCTGACCGCCGGAGCGCGGAGAGAGAGTCTGTACCCAGCGCCCTGACCGCCGGAGCGCGGAGAGAGAGTCTGTACCCAGCGCCCTGACCGCCGGAGCACGGAGAGAGTCTGTACCCAGCGCCCTGACCGCCGGAGCACAGAGAGAGTCTGTACCCAGCGCCCTGACCGCCAGAGCACGGAGAGTCTGTACCCAGCGCCCTGACCGCCGGAGCACGGAGAGAGAGTCTGTACCCAGCGCCCTGACCGCCGGAGCATGGAGAGAGTCTGTACCCAGCGCCCTGACCGCCGGAGCACGGAGAGAGTCTGTACCCAGCGCCCGGACCGCCGGAGCATGGAGAGAGTCTGTACCCAGCGCCCTGACCGCCGGAGCACGGAGAGAGTCTGTACCCAGCGCCCGGACCGCCGGAGCATGGAGAGAGTCTGTACCCAGCGCCCTGACCGCCGGAGCACGGAGAGTCTGTACCCAGCGCCCTGACCGCCGGAGCACGGAGAGAGTCTGTACCCAGCGCCCTGACCGCCGGAGCATGGAGAGAGTCTGTACCCAGCGCCCTGACCGCCGGAGCACGGAGAGAGTCTGGACCCAGCGCCCTGACCGCCGGAGCATGGAGAGAGTCTGTACCCAGCGCCCTGACCGCCGGAGCACGGAGAGAGTCTGTACCCAGCGCCCTGACCACCGGAGCACGGAGAGAGTCTGTACCCAGCGCCCTGACCGCCGGAGCGCGGAGAGAGAGTCTGTACCCAGCGCCCTGACCGCCGGAGCACGGAGAGAGTCTGTACCCAGCGCCCTGACCGCCGGAGCACGGAGAGAGTCTGTACCCAGCGCCCTGACCGCCGGAGCATGGAGAGAGTCTGTACCCAGCGCCCTGACCGCCGGGGCACGGAGAGAGTCTGTACCCAGCGCCCTGACCGCCGGAGCACGGAGAAACTGTACCCAGCGCCCTGACCGCCGGAGCATGGAGAGTCTGTACCCAGCGCCCTGACCGCCGGAGCACGGAGAGAGTCTGTACCCAGCGCCCTGACCGCCGGAGCACGGAGAGAGAGTCTGTACCCAGCGCCCTGACCGCCGGAGCACGGAGAGACTGTACCCAGCGCCCTGACCGCCGGAGCACGGAGAGAGTCTGTACCCAGCGCCCTGACCCCCGGAGCACGGAGAGAGTCTGTACCCAGCGCCCTGACCGCCGGAGCGCGGAGAGAGTCTGTACCCAGCGCCCTGACCGCCGGAGCACGGAGAGTCTATACCCAGCGCCCTGACCGCCGGAGCACGGAGAGAGTCTGTACCCAGCGCCCTGACCGCCGGAGCACGGAGAGAGAGTCTGTACCCAGCGCCCTGACCGCCGAGTCTGTACCCAGCGCCCTGACCGCCGGAGCACCGAGTCTGTACCCAGCGCCCTGACCGCCGGAGCACCGAGTCTGTACCCAGCGCCCTGACCGCCGGAGCACCGAGTCTGTACCCAGCGACCTGACCGCCGGAGCACAGAGAGAGTCTGTACCCAGCGCCCTGACCGCCGGAGCACGGAGAGAGAGTCTGTACCCAGCGCCCTGACCGCCGGAGCACGGAGAGAGTCTGTACCCAGCGCCCTGACCGCCGGAGCACGGAGAGAGTCTGTACCCAGCGCCCTGACCGCCGGAGCACGGAGAGAGAGTCTGTACCCAGCGCCCTGACCGCCGGAGCACGGAGAGACTGTACCCAGCGCCCTGACCGCCGGAGCACGGAGAGTCTGTACCCAGCGCCCTGACCGCCGGAGCACGGAGAGACTGTACCCAGCGCCCTGACCGCCGGAGTGCGGAGAGAGTCTGTACCCAGCGCCCTGACCGCCGGAGCACGGAGAGTCTATACCCAGCGCCCTGACCGCCGGAGCACGGAGAGAGTCTGTACCCAGCGCCCTGACCGCCGGAGCACGGAGAGAGTCTGTACCCAGCGCCCTGACCGCCGGAGTGCGGAGAGAGTCTGTACCCAGCGCCCTGACCGCCGGAGCACGGAGAGAGTCTGTACCCAGCGCCCTGACCGCCGGAGTGCGGAGAGAGTCTGTACCCAGCGCCCTGACCGCCGGAGCACGGAGAGTCTATACCCAGCGCCCTGACCGCCGGAGCACGGAGAGAGTCTGTACCCAGCGCCCTGACCGCCGGAGCACGGAGAGAGAGTCTGTACCCAGCGCCCTGACCGCCAGAGCACGGAGAGAGACTGTACCCAGCGCCCTGACCGCCGAGTCTGTACCCAGCGCCCTGACCGCCGGAGCACCGAGTCTGTACCCAGCGCCCTGACCGCCGGAGCACCGAGTCTGTACCCAGCGACCTGACCGCCGGAGCACGGAGAGAGACTGTACCCAGCGCCCTGACCGCCGGAGCACGGAGAGAGTCTGTATCAACGAATAGTAACTTCCTACTGTATTTGCATAATACATTTAAGTGTCTGAACGTACACACACAAACACACACACACCGGTGTGTCCCCGGCGATGAGGAAGCAGTAGTTTTTGCGAATCATTTCTCCCCCCCGCCCCCCTGTATTATATAACTCTGTTCCCCACACTGCGACATCTTCCCCGCACCAGGGAACCTTCAACCCCAGCTCTGCCTGACACTGAGAACGTTAAAACGTGGGGAAGCGAAATAAACAGGGTCCCACGCGTGAGAAAATATATATTATACACACACACACACAGTGTTTTTCAGGCAATGTGCAGGCTGGGGGATGGGATGTGATGTGCAGGGGAGTATTGTGTGTGTCCGTCCGCAATAAAGCTTAAAAAAAACGGGCGACACGCTCACACCGCATTATAAGCGGATCCGCGTCTTAGCGGATCCCGCTATAACAGGATTGAGATATATATATATATTACGCTGTGTGTTAATGATTCCTTAACACAAGGTCACGGACACGCGCAGTGGGCAGGCAGGTCAGGGCTGTGTCTCTGACGTTTCGCATTCTCCGCACGCAGACGGACAAAAAAAAAAAAAAACAATCTGCTAAAGAATTTAACAACCGTCTTCCTTAAACAGATCAAACCGCACTAAAAGCAAAGAAGTGGCAGCTTTGGCTTCTCTGGAAATTAAATTACAAAAACTGCATTTCCTCCACTTATTTTATTTATTTTCCTCCTAAATGGAGAGACGGTGAAGTCGGAAGGTTTTCTATTGAATCCTATTAAAGCTGCAGTAAAAAAAAAAAAAAAAACACATTCAATACGTGCATCAATACAATCTGCACACTGACAGGTGATTAGCTAAGCTACAGATCAATATGCGCATCAATACAATCTGCACACTGACAGGTGATTAGCTAAGCTGCAGATCAATATGTGCATCAATACAATCTGTGCACTGACAGGCGATTAGCTAAGCTACAGATCAATATGTGCATCAATACAATCTGTGCACTGACAGGCGATTAGCTAAGCTACAGATCAATATGTGCATCAATACAATCTGTGCACTGACAGGCGATTAGATAAGCTGCAGATCAATATGTGCATCAATACAATCTGCACACTGACAGGTGATTAGCTAAGATGCAGATCAATACGTGCATCAATACAATCTGCGCACTGACAGGTGATTAGATAAGCTGCAGATCAATACGTGCATCAATACAATCTGCGCACTGACAGGTGATTAGATAAGCTGCAGATCAATATGCGCATCAATACAATCTGTGCACTGACAGGTGATTAGCTAAGATGCAGATCAATACGTGCATCAATACAATCTGTGCACTGACAGGTGATTAGCGAAGCTGCAGATCAATATGTGCATCAATACAATCTGTGCACTGACAGGCGATTAGCTAAGCTACAGATCAATATGTGCATCAATACAATCTGTGCACAGACAGGCGATTAGCGAAGCTGCAGATCAATATGTGCATCAATACAATCTGTGCACAAACAGGCGATTAGCTAAGATGCAGATCAATATGTGCATCAATACAATCTGCGCACTGACAGGTGATTAGCTAAGATGCAGATCAATACGTGCATCAATACAATCTGCGCACTGACAGGTGATTAGCTAAGATGCATCAATACGTGCATCAATACAATCTGCGCACTGCGCACTGATATGTGATTAGCTAAGATGCAGATCAATATGTGCATCAATTCAATCTGCGCACTGACAGGTGATTAGCTAACATGCAGATCAATATGTGCATCAATACAATCTGCACACTGACAGGTGATTAGCTAAGCTGCAGATCAATATGTGCATCAATACAATCTGCACACTGACAGGTGATTAGCTAACATGCGGATCAATATGTGCATCAATACAATCTGCGCACTGACAGGTGATTAGCTAACATGCAGATCAATACGTGCATCAATACAATCTGTGCACTGACACGTGATTAGCTAAGCTGCAGATCAATATGTGCATCAATACAATCTGTGCACTGACAGGTGATTAGCTAAGCTGCAGATCAATATGTGCATCAATACAATCTGCGCACTGACAGGTGATTAGCTAAGCTGCAGATCAATATGTGCATCAATACAATCTGTGCACTGACAGGTGATTAGCTAAGCTGCAGATCAATATGTGCATCAATACAATCTGCGCACTGACAGGTGATTAGCTAAGCTGCAGATCAATATGTGCATCAATACAATCTGCGCACTGACAGGTGATTAGCTAAGCTGCAGATCAATATGTGCATCAATACAATCTGCGCACTGACAGGTGATTAGCTAAGCTGCAGACCGATCGGCCAAGATTCAGCTCGGGGGGTTTTTCATTCACTGTTAGGGCTGCAGAAGATTACCCAAGATGCAAAGTTCTGTTAGATCATGTGACCAGGCAGACAGTAGATACAATTGGTGCATGGCTAGATAGAGGGCGGGGCTCAAGAGCCAGAGCCTGTCTCAGAAGAGGAAGGGGATGTGACTTTGTAAATGGTTGCTATAGAAACAAAAATGCTTGCTACAATATAATACATTAAAACTGTATTATTTTTTTAAATGCTGCAAGTTATTTCTCATAGTACAGAACCGATTTATTAAAAAATAAAAACACGCGGAGGATATTGCTAGGTCAGCAGCTTTAAATCATAAAAAATAACAAATAGTGTGTGACGCCGGCAGCTCGATGCCACATATAGTTTGCTGATCTATAATTATAGAAGTCATGTTACATTCATTTTGTACTTATAATTATTAAGTGCCATCCATTACATTATTGGTGATAATATTTAGCATTAATGTGCAAATACTTTCAACACCTGCCTTATATTAAGTTCACACCAATACAGAAATGTATCAAATAAAAAACAACCATGTCACTGCCATTAGTACACTTTGCCCCTTGGAGAGACTGACCCCTTAACCCTGTCACTGCCATTAGTACACTTTGCCCCTTGGAGAGACTGACCCCTTAACCCTGTCACTGCCATTAGTACACTTTGCCCCTAGGAGAGACTGACCCCTTAACCATGTCACTGCCATTAGTACACTTTGCCCCTAGGAGAGACTGACCCCTTAACCCTGTCACTGCCATTAGTACACTTTGCCCCTAGGAGAGACTGACCCCTTAACCCTGTCACTGCCATTAGTACACTTTGCCCCTAGGAGAGACTGACCCCTTAACCCTGTCACTGCCATTAGTACACTTTGCCCCTAGGAGAGACTGACCCCTTAACCATGTCACTGCCATTAGTACACTTTGCCCCTAGGAGAGACTGACCCCTTAACCCTGTCACTGCCATTAGTACACTTTGCCCCTAGGAGGGACTGACCCTTTAACCATGTCACTGCCATTAGTACACGTTGCCCCTAGGAGAGACTGACCCCTTAACCCCGTCACTGCCATTAGTACACTTTGCCCCTAGGAGGGACACACCCTTTAACCATGTCACTGCCATTAGTACACTTTGCCCCTAGGAGGGACTGACCCCTTAACCATGTCACTGCCATTAGTACACTTTGCCCCTTGGAGAGACTGACCCCTTAACCCTGTCACTGCCATTAGTACACTTTGCCCCTAGGAGGGACTGACCCCTTAACCATGTCACTGCCATTAGTACACTTTGCCCCTAGGAGGGACTGACCCCTTAACCCTGTCACTGCGATTAGTACACGTTGCCCCTAGGAGAGACTGACCCCTTAACCATGTCACTGCCATTAGTACACTTTGCCCCAAGGAGGGACTGACCCCTTAACCATGTCACTGTCATTAGTACACTTTGTCCCTAGGAGGGACTGACACTGCCATTAGTACACTTTGCCCCTAGGAGGGACTGACCCCTTAACCCTGTCACTGCCATTAGTACACTTTGCCCCTAGGAGGGCCTGACCCCTTAACCATGTCACTGCCATTAGTACACTTTGCCCCTAGGAGGGACTGACCCCTTAACCCCGTCACTGCGATTAGTACACTTTGCCCCTAGGAGTGACTGACCCCTTAACTATGTCACTGCCATTAGTACACTTTGCCCCTTGGAGAGACTGACCCCTTAACCCTATCACTGCCATTAGTACACTTTGCCCCTTGGAGAGACTGACCCCTTAACCCTATCACTGCCATTAGTACACTTTGCCCCTAGGAGGGACTGACCCCTTAACCCTGTCACTGCCATTAGTACACTTTGCCCCTAGGAGGGACTGACCCCTTAACCCCGTCACTGCCATTAGTACACTTTGCCCCTAGAAGTGACTGACCCCTTAACCCTGTCACTGCCATTAGTACACTTTGCCCCTAGGAGGGACTGACCCCTTAACCCTGTCGCTGCCATTAGTACACTTTGCCCCTAGGAGAGACTGACCCCTTAACCCTGTCACTGCCATTAGTACAATTTGTCCCTAGGAGAGACTGATCCCTTAACCCTGTCACTGCCATTAGTACACTTTGCCCCTAGGAGGGACTGACCCCTTAACCCCGTCACTGCCATTAGTACACTTTGCCCCTAGAAGTGACTGACCCCTTAACCCTGTCACTGCCATTAGTACACTTTGCCCCTAGGAGGGACTGACCCCTTAACCCTGTCACTGCCATTAGTACACTTTGCCCCTAGGAGGGACTGACCCCTTAACCCTGTCGCTGCCATTAGTACACTTTGCCCCTAGGAGAGACTGACCCCTTAACCCTGTCACTGCCATTAGTACACGTTGCCCCTAGGAGGGACTGACCCCTTAACCCTGTCACTGCCATTAGTACACTTTGCCCCTAGGAGGGACTGACCCCTTAACCCGGTCACTGCCATTAGTACACGTTGCCCCTAGGAGGGACTGGTCCCTTAACCCTGTCACTGCCATTAGTACACTTTGCCCCTAGGAGGGACTGACCCCTTAATCTAAAAAAGCTACTGAATAAAGTATGTGGTGAGCTTGACAAGCCTGGGGATAAGATATTGGGGCGGGGGATAATATAT
Organism: Ascaphus truei; assembly: GCF_040206685.1. Classification (NCBI taxonomy): domain Eukaryota; kingdom Metazoa; phylum Chordata; class Amphibia; order Anura; family Ascaphidae; genus Ascaphus; species Ascaphus truei. The sequence goes on from NC_134484.1 coordinate 5,249,068, forward strand.
TGGAGCGGGGGATAATATATTGGGGCGGGGGATAATATATTGGAGCGGGGGATAATATATTGGGGCGGGGGATAATATATTGGGGCGGGGGATAATATATTGGGGCGGGGGATAATATATTGGGGCGGGGGATAATATATTGGGGCGGGGGATAAGATATTGGGGCGGGGATAATATATTGGAACGGGGATAATATATTGGGGCGGGGGATAATATATTGGGGCGGGGGATAATATATTGGGGCGGGGGATAATATATTGGAGCGGGGGATAATATATTGGGGCGGGGGATAATATATTGGGGCGGGGGATAATATATTGGGGCGGGGGATAATATATTGGAGCGGGGGATAATATATTGGGGCGGGGGATAATATATTGGGGCGGGGGATAATATATTGGAGCGGGGGATAATATATTGGGGCGGGGGATAATATATTGGGGCGGGGGATAATATATTGGGGCGGGGGATAATATATTGGAGCGGGGGATAAGATATTGGAGCGGGGGATAATATATTGGAGCGGGGAACCCCCTGGCTACTATTCTACCCAATGGGCTGGCAGAAAACCCTGGTATTTACAGGCCTGCCAGGAGTTGGTATTTCCCCTTTACCTTTGGTACTGCACTTGAGTGACAGCGAGAGAGAGGGGGGGGGCGAGAGGGGGGGGGCGAAAGAGAGAGGTTGGCGAGAGAGGGGAGACGGGGAGAGAGAGAGAGAGAGAGAGAGAGAGGAGGGCGAGAGGGAGGGGGGAGACGGCGAGAGGGAGGGGGAGACGGCGAGAGTGAGAGGGGGAGACGGCGAGAGTGAGAGGGGGGAGACGGCGAGAGTGAGAGGGGGGAGACGGCGAGAGTGAGAGGGGGGAGACGGCGAGAGTGAGAGGGGGGACCCGGCGAGAGTGAGAGGGGGGAGACGGCGAGAGGGAGGGGGAGACGGCGAGAGGGAGACGGCGAGAGGGAGGGGGAGACGGCGAGAGGGAGGGGGAGACGGCGAGAGGGAGGGGGAGACGGCGAGAGGGAGGGGGAGACGGCGAGAGGGAGGGGGAGACGGCGAGAGGGAGGGGGAGAGGGCGAGAGGGAGGGGGAGAGGGCGAGAGGGAGGCGGAGACGGCGAGAGGGAGGAGGAGACGGCGAGAGGGAGGGGGAGACGGCGAGAGGGAGGGGGAGACGGCGAGAGGGAGGGGGAGACGGCGAGAGGGAGGGGGAGACGGCGAGAGAGGGGGGGAGACGGCGAGAAGGGGGGGAGACGGCGAGAAGAGGGGGAGACGGCGAGAGGGGGGGAGACGGCGAGAAGGGGGGGAGACGGCGAGAGAGGGGGGGAGACGGCGAGAAGGGGGGGAGACGGCGAGAAGGGGGGGAGACGGCGAGAAGGGGGGGAGACGGCGAGAAGGGGGGGAGACGGCGAGAGGGGGGGAGACGGCGAGAGGGGGGGGAGACGGCGAGAGGGGGGGAGACGGCGAGAGGGGGGGGAGACGGCGAGAGGGGGGGGAGACGGCGAGAGGGGGGGGAGACGGCGAGAGGGGGGGGAGACGGCGAGAGGGGGGAGACGGCGAGAGGGGGGGGAGACGGCGAGAGGGGGGGAGACGGCGAGAGGGGGGGGAGACGGCGAGAGGGGGGGGAGACGGCGAGAGTGGGGGTAGACGGCGAGAGTGGGGAGGAGACGGCGAGAGTGGGAGGAGACGGCGAGAGTGGGAGGAGACGGCGAGAGTGGGGAGGAGACGGCGAGGGGGGGGGGGAGACGGCGAGAGGGGGGGAGACGGCGAGAGGGGGGAGACGGCGAGAGGGGGGGAGACGGCGAGAGGGGGGAGACGGCGAGAGGGGGGGAGACGGCGAGAGGGGGGGGAGACGGCGAGAGGGGGGGGGGAGACGGCGAGAGGAGGAGAGACACGGCGAGAGGGGGGAGAGGAGGGGAATGTGCCTGTGCGAGACAGAGGGGGGTGCGAGAGTGCGCTGGGAGAGAGGGAGAGAGGGAGGGGGGCACACTGCAGAGTGTCGCGGGTCACCATCTTAGGCACGTTACTTTCTGTATTAGCACTACCTCTGCTGGGAGGCTATTCCGCCAATCCACCACCCCTTCCTCATATCTCCCCGGAGTCTGCCGCCCCCCAGCTTCAGAGTGACCTTACTCAAACCATTTCTGTAGAGTTTTCAGCAGTCAGCCCCCTCCCACCGCCTCCCCCCCCCCTCCTGCCGCCTCCCCCCCCCCCTCCTGCCGCCTCCCCCCGCCGCCTCCTCCCCCCCCCCCCCCGCCGTCTCGCCCCCCTCCTCCCACCGCCTCCCCCCTCCTCCCCCCCCTGCCGCCTACCCCCCCCCGCCGCCTCCCCCGCCACCTACCCCCCCCCCCCCGCCGCCTACCCCCCGCCGCCTCCCCCCCCTTTCACAGGGACCGGTGGTCTAAGTGCAGATAAAAGTTATTTTACGCCTCACGGCTAAAAAATATAATTACTCTTCATCCCCAAAGAAACCAAATCCAGCAAAACATTCCTCTTAAAATCCGACAACACTGGGCGCCAATTACACCAACTACGCCAGTAACCCTCCGAGCGCCAGAGGGGACAGCAACGCACTGCACAGATCAAGAGAGCACACTTCAGAGACCAGCGCCATATCTCCCCCCCCCCCCCCACGCAGGGCAGCATGTGTTTCTTGCAGGTGTGTTGTTCTCGGGAGAACAATGTGGCCTGTGTGTGGGACGGGAACGCAGCGCCTGCGTCTGCCTAACAAAACCACCTTTATTTCTCATCTTCCGCATCGCCCCGATCCTGGGATCTTGTCTTCCGCATCGTCCTGATCCTGGGATCTTGTCTTCCGCATTGTCTTGATCCTGTGATCCCGCCTGCCCCATCCCTGGGATCCCGCCTTCCCCGTCGCCCGATCCTGGGATCCCGCCTTCCCCGTCCCTGGGATCCCGCCTTCCCCGTCGCCCAGATCCTGGGATCCCGCCTTCCCCGTCCCTGGGATCCCGCCTTCCCCGTCGCCCAGATCCTGGGATCCCGCCTTCCCCGTCCCTGGGATCCCGCCTTCCCCGTCGCCCGGATCCTGGGATCCCGCCTTCTGCGTCACCCCGATCCTGGGATCTTGTCTCCTGCATAGCCCCGATCCTGGATCTTGAATGTCACTGCGGGAGCATAATCACAATATCTGCCCGTCTCATTAAAGATGGCCGCCGCCTTGGAATCGTTAATGCCATTTGGGGGGGGGGAGAGATAGCGCCTTGGCCATACACCCGCGTCTCGGCCTTTAGGATAAGATGGAGGGTAGTGTCCCGTTCTTGCACAGATCCTCTGGCCTGGCCGTGTTTCGGACCACGGTGGGAGCCGAAGTTCCGCCATGCCGGTATACGCCTCGATTGATCTGGCCGCAGTACTGCACCTTGATGCATGAATTGGCACAGGGCACAGACGCAGCACTGCGCGCCCCTGGGCCTTCTGGCTGAGGGGTGGAGACATGCTTTAAACTTCCCTGCCTATTGGTCAGGTGTGCACTGGCACAGCCCCCCTGCACCGTGGCACTGGCACAGCCCCTCTGCACCGTGGCACTGGCACAGCCCCCCTGCACCGTGGCACTGGCACAGACCCCGTGCACCGTGGCACTGGCACAGACCCCCTGCACCGCGGCACTGGCACAGCCCCCCTGCACCGTGGCACTGGCACAGCCCCCCTGCACCGTGGCACTGGCACAGCCCCCCTGCACCGTGGCACTGGCACAGCCCCCCTGCACCGTGGCACTGGCACAGATCCCCTGCACCGTGGCACTGGCACAGCCCCCCTGCACCGTGGCACTGGCACAGACCCCCTGCACCGTGGCACCTGACATTTCTTTTACCTTCTGTTCTGTGTGAATTAAATAGGCTACCAGCATGCCTTAGCCAAACAGATAAAGGAGAGGACTCTAGAAGTAGGATTGACACAATGTGACGGTGAAGAGGTAGCTAGGCTCACTAATAAAAAGGTTAAGCCCGTTTGGTTACCTCTGATCATGTTTTGGGGTTCAGGAGTGTCAGCTCTTGGACCCAACTGTTGTAAAAGCATTACTTGTAATTATGCTATGTGTTTTTACCTGTCCAGGAGTGCCAGCGAGCAGGGAGTGCCAGCGAGCAGGGAGTGCCAGCGAGCAGGGAGTGCCAGCGAGCAGGGAGTGCCAGCGAGCAGGGAGTGCCAGCGAGCAGGGAGTGCCAGCGAGCAGGGAGTGCCAGCGAGCAGGGAGTGCCAGCGAGCAGAGGTGGCGGTGGGATGAGTTTGGGGGGTGGGGGGGTGCGGAGAAAGTGTTGTCAGATTGCGTCTAGCTAGTCAGGGCCCAGAGTGGCTGGTTCCCCTAAAAATGTACCCAGGAATCAGGTCGGATGCCGGGCTGCATGTAGACACATTGTCTCAGTAATATCTCCCCTTGAAATCGCTTGCGCAACTCACAACTGTGGGTTCCCTGCTTCAGCCACAGCCCAGAAAGATAAATGGGGCATAGAGATGTGTAGGTGTCCCTGAAACAGTCAAGGGGTCCCTAGGTTAATGGGAATACCCAGTAAATGCCCAGGTCACCGAGAACCGGTGTAGGGGTCTGAGGGTACTCCAATCATTTACAAGGTTGTGAGGGGACTTTTAAAAGTCCCGTCCTAAGTTTATTGTATGGGGAATATGGCTGGTAAGGAATAACGTGCAGCTTCTTATTCTATTTCCCATAACCCCCCGACTTAGGATATTTGTAAAGTGTATATTTTATTACACTGTGTGTTTTAAAACATATATGCTTGTGCACAGAGATGAGCTGGGACTTTCAGACCAACGTGGGTACCACTGTCTCCCCTCATACGGGGGGAGATGAAAGCCCAGAGGATGCAGGAGGTGTCAATACCATTTGGACAGGAGGGAAGGACTCAAAGCATCCACGTCCTGAGATCAATGGATGCTCTTTGCATGTCCATTTGCCCCCACCAGACTGGCGAGAGCCTGTCACCGCGGGTGGCATTGTGGGAACCAAGGCCAAAGGTGCCAAATTGCCCCCGCCCCTTGGTTCATTCAGATTTCCAGGTAACCCTGTTGTGCCTACCAGCTTGTCTCCGATTGGCGGCAGATACATCTCTCACACTTTGGATTCGGCTATAGTAATAATTTTGAATGAAAGTCAGAGGTATTGTAACCCCCTGCGCCCATTAGATAATGTTTTCCTAAGGTCTCTCCGCGGTCTCTCCGCGGTCTCTCCGCGGTCTCTCCGCGGTACCCAGTGAATTCCAGCCCTTTGGACAGAGAGGGGGCTGTGGCGTTTGGAACTGCAGGGTCATTTCAGTTCCAAGACTTTTTCGGGTAAGCTTTGGATTGATAAACCCCTACACCTAGGAAAGTATCGTTTTCAACCCCAATTCCAAGGTAAGTGTGTCTTTTTGCTGTACTTTGTGTGACATTGTGTGCCTGCCTTTTCCTGTGAATAAATGTACATTGTATTTCCTTAACTCGTCTTGCTCAATGCATGATCCTGGTAAAAAGGTGGGAACGGCCTGGGGTCCCGTGACACGGACCCGGAGAAAACCGGAAAAGGTATTCTTCCCAAATCAGTGGAAATGGTACTTTACGACGGTCTGAATGCTGCCGAACCGATCCGTTATCTGTATGAGGATCTCCCGCAGAGCGTGACTGTGTCGTGGCAGGGAAAGGGTTACGTGGTTTCGGGACGGCAGCGCTGAGATGAATAACTCGGGGATGTTCTGAGCCCAAGAGGAAACGAGGACACAGCTGTTACAAGGCACTGATGGATAAGTGTGAAAGGGGGCTGCCCGGGAGGTGGGCACAGAGTGCGGGGGTCTCAGTTATACGCTGCCATGTGATGCTGCCCCGGGAGGTGGGCACAGTGCGGGGGTCTCAGTTATACGCTGCTATGAGGAGGCGTGCCAGCGGGCGCGATCGGAGGCGGGGGGAGACTGAGGGAGGCAGGGCAGTGACGTCGCTGGGCCAATCGCCCGCGACGCACCGACGTCAACTTAGATAGTAAGGCCGAGTCCATAGAAGGACAGGCCGCGCTGAGCGTACGGACGCTCCGCGCTGAGCCCCTGCATCCTCAATGAGGATGCCTTGAGAGGGGGCTCGCGCGAGCGTCCGCAGGCGTGCTGAGGCGCTGGAGTTTTCAGCCGACAGCCAAGCTGTTTTTCAGAGCGCTGTCGGCTGAAAACATCCAATCAGCGCGGAGCAGCGTCAACGTCACGGCGCCGTGACATCAGCGCCGTGACGTTGACGTCGGTGAGTCACGGGCGATTGGCCCAGTGACGTCACTGCCCCGCCTCCCTCAGTCTCCCCCCGCCTCCGATCGCGCCCCCTGGCCTCAGCGTCAGCGCGCCTCAGCACTGCTCCCTCCCACTATGGCCCCAGCCAAAGACAGGCAGACAGGCAGACAGGCAGACAGGCAGACAGGCAGACAGGCAGACAGGCAGACAGACAGACAGACAGACAGACAGACAGATAACCCAGAAGGCAGTTCACAACAATGCAAGTGGGGATATACCCCAATAGTACACACTACAGTAAAACCCCAACACAGCACAATGCTGAACGCTGGGCAGCGACCATACCCCGGAAACCAGAGAATACCGACCCATCACTCTAAATCACATCTGATAGCTGTTGGCCCTCCCCTTTATCTGTTTGGCTACAGGTGAAATCACAATTCCTTTGCACAAAACAGAGAGGCGGTCAGATGAGCAGTGAGCCCGCCGTTCATACAGGAATGCACAGTCCGACATCGACCAGGACACGGGCAGGAAAAACACCAATTCCCAAAGTATGCGCCGACTGCGGGGGCGGGAAAACGTGGCATTACTCCCCCTACTAAATATTCTGCTGCTATAAAGGGGGGGCTCTATAAGAGGCGCAGTTACCCCAATACCACCTAGTTTAACCCCGTGACCTCCATGTGACAGCCTTTTACAGCAGGTCGCCAAGCTCACCTTTATTTATTTTCCTAGCTGTTTAAATTATTATTTTTATTTTTGAAGGCCAAAGCCTGCAGTACTCACACAGCAACCAGACGGGGGAAAAAACTCTCTTCGCTCCCCTGAGGCAGCACAGAGCTGTATTCCATGCAGACTACACAGGGTCTTATCAGAATCTTCTCTTATTTGTGGCAGATCAAGAGTCCTTGAGGTCTGCCAATGTCAGGGAGTGAGAGGGGCTTCAGCAGCCATAAAATATTTAGGTTTAGGGATAAAATACATTGTTTAAAAAGAAAAATAAGGGAGTAGGGGGGGGGGGGGAGAACGGGGGAACGGGACAACCAGTACGGGGAACAAACGTGTAACAAATATTAAATACCCAGGGGAGATTCCCCTTTATATCACCGGTGCCTGCCCCGGACCCGTGCCGCAATATTAAGCGGGGGCGAGTACGACACGTCTGCGAGACGCAGCGGGTCTCACGGGGAGCTCGCCAAGCGGATTTTCTAGACGGCACATCAAACATTTGCTTTGTGAGTTAAGTGCTCGGAGGAACCGGTTCTGCGGGTTTCCCGACACACGTCATTAGCCAGGACGGCTCCGGCCAGCGCAGACCCGGTGACGGATTTCTGCTTCAGCCGAGAGGAAGACTGAGGCGCGCCATTTTGTTGACCCCCGTTATAAAACGGGGGGGGGGGCGGAGGGCCTTGGAACGCCCCAAGCCGTAGCGGAGAAGGGAAACGCCAACAGACAGGGGGGGGGGGGGGTTCCATCCGCCACCATTACCGGCAGGTTGATGGTGGGATACAGCTTCATGCAGAACCCGAAGCCTTCCACGGTAATGCCACGTGTGGTCCTGGCAGGAGAAGGATCACCGTGCCCATCTCCCGAGGATCACGGTCATTGGGCCACTTTGCTCCTACATGGGACGGACTAACCCAGGAGCGGCCAACTTCCCTCCTCAAGGGCCACCAAAAGGTCCGGTTTTTCAGGATATCCCTGCTTCAGCATAGGTGCCTCAATGAGTAGCTCAGTCTCCGAGCCACCTGTGCTGAAGCAGGGATATCATTAAAACCCGACCCGTCGGTGGCCCCTGAGGACTGGAGTTGGCCACCCCTGGAATAACCCATGAAACATGTCTGTGTGTCATTGGGTCACGTTGGTTCTATACAGGATCAACTCTTTAACCCATTAAACACATCACGGTTAAGCAGAGGTCAGCAGCCCGATAGGGAAAAGCCAGATCAAACCGGTGATGGTAACCTAACCGCAGAGTTCCTTATCCGCCGGCTTTTCCTTGTTACAACTGTATATTGATTACAAAAGTGTGGAAGTCGTGTAAGGCTGCAGCTGGTGTGCTGATAACACGGTTACACGTGTGTGTAAGGCTGCAGCTGGTGCGCTGATAACACGGTTACACGTGTGTGTAAGGCTGCAGCTGGTGTGCTGATAACACGGTTACACGTGTGTGTAAGGCTGCAGCTGGTGCGCTGATAACACGGTTACACGTGTGTGTAAGGCTGCAGCTGGTGCGCTGATAACACGGTTACACGTGTGTGTAAGGCTGCAGCTGGTGCGCTGATAACACGGTTACACGTGTGTGTAAGGCTGCAGCTGGTGCGCTGATAACACGGTTACACGTGTGTGTAAGGCTGCAGCTGGTGCGCTGATAACACTGTTACACGTGTGTGTAAGACTGCAGCTGGTGCGCTGATAACACGGTTACACGTGTGTGTAAGGCTGCAGCTGGTGCGCTGATAACACGGTTACACGTGTGTGTAAGGCTGCAGCTGGTGCGCTGATAACACGGTTACACGTGTGTGTAAGGCTGCAGCTGGTGCGCTGAGAACACGGTTACACGTGTGTGTAAGGCTGCAGCTGGTGCGCTGAGAACACGGTTACACGTGTGTGTAAGGCTGCAGCTGGAGCGCTGATAACACGGTTACACGTGTGTGTAAGGCTGCAGCTGGAGCGCTGATAACACGGTTACACGTGTGTGTAAGGCTGCAGCTGGTGCGCTGATAACACGGTTACACGTGTGTGTAAGGCTGCAGCTGGTGCGCTGATAATGCAGTTGATAACACGGTTACACGTGTGTGTAAGGCTGCAGCTGGAGCGCTGATAACACGGTTACACGTGTGTGTAAGGCTGCAGCTGGAGCGCTGATAACACGGTTACACGTGTGTGTAAGGCAGGATTTCCAATTCCACGAGTATTAAACAAAAACATGTCACGGTCATTGGGTGACTGATCCTATATGGGACTGATTAACCCATTAAGCAACGTTCCCTACTCTACATAGGGGACAGGGCTGAACTGCTTAACAAAGCATCGCTAGCCTCCGACAGGGAAAGGGTTAACCCAGGCCGGATCTCGCTTTCAATGTCGGAAAGTTCAGCATGATCGCACACGCACAAAGATCAGTGCTGGGTACCACCGCAGCCCCCCACAACTACCCGCCAAAATCACCGCCGTCCACACCCCTCCCGGGCCAGGAGAAGCAGCGAGAGGGCAGAGAGGGCAGAGAGGGCAGAGAGGGCAGAGAGGGCAGAGAGGGCAGAGAGGGCAGAGAGGGCAGAGAGGGCAGAGAGGGCAGAGAGGGCAGAGAGGACAGAGAGGACAGAGATGGGAGAGAGGACAGAGAGGACAGAGAGGGGAGAGAGGGGAGAGATGGGAGAGATGGGAGAGATGGGAGAGATGGGAGAGATGGGAGAGATGGGAGAGATGGGAGAGATGGCAGAGATGGCAGAGATAGGAGAGATGGGAGAGATAGGATGGGTGCCCAATACTACATCCAATTGCCAAAACATATATGGTAATAATTATTAAGTTAAATACTTCAATGATAATGTTTTCTTGGTTATTTATTTATGTAGAGATAGATAGATATGCAATGAATACAGAATTCACAGCAATAACACCGCATTTAGCGCGGGGAATGAAGCGCGCGGGACTAGACGCAGTGTACCGGTAATACCCAGCGGCGTCCATGCGGGGGCGCACTAAGCTCGGGCTGTACACACCTTGCTATTTCCATTAGATTGCAAGCTCTGTGCACCAGGGGTACCCCCATTCCTTGTGTCTTTCATACACGTTTAATGCACTCATCCAACTTATCATAGCATTTTGTACACGGGGGGAGGGGGGGTTACAGTGACGCCCCTGAGTTCGCCGTTGACACTATTAAAGGAATAATAACCGCCATAAGCGAAAGGAAAAAGGAGGGATTTCTACCTGACTTATTCTCATAGAAAGAGGTGGGTGTGGGGAGTCCTCACCTGCTGCTGACAGTGAGCCCAGCGCTGTGCAGAGAACTTTGCACTGAAGAGCTTACCATCTAATTTTGGGTCCAAACATTACATAGAGGAGAGCGGACATCACCCACTTAAAAGGCTGTTATCTATTAGAAAGGAATGAAGGAGTACAGCACCCACAGACCGCTCGCTCAGTCCGTCAGGGATCTCAATCAGTTGGGTTACCATCAGCTCATTTATTTATTTTATTTTTATTTATTTATAAAATATTTTACCAGGAAGTAATACATTGAGAGTTACCTCTCGTTTTCAAGTATGTCCTGGGCACAGAGTTAGGACAAATAATACATGGTTACAAATACAGTTACATAATGAGCAGGGTATACATTATATACAAGACATTGCGTGCACAGTTACAGATAATATATATTATGAGCGTATGAAACAGTTACAGACCAGGTTAAAATGTGAGACAGCCTTAGATTTTAAAGAACTTAGACTGGTGGTGGATGAGAGAGTCTCTGGTAGGTTGTTCCAGTTTTGGGGTGCACGGTAAGAGAAGGAGGAACGTACGGATACTTTGTTGAGCCTTGGGACCATGAACAGTCTACTTTCCCAGACACGTGTGTAGCTCTTTGCAATGTAAGGGGGCACGGGGTTTGGGCACGGGGTTCAGACACAGCGGGTGATCGGGTCAGAGGACAAATAAAACGATGGAAGAGGGGAAGAGCTTCTTGTTCAGAGGAGCTTGCAATCTATAGGAAGCGTGAGGGCAGCCCACATAGGGGACCACGGTATGCCTATCTGTGCCCCTACAGAACCATAAACACCAGTCACAGCCCAACATTATCCAGAGAGTCTCCGCAGCGTCGGTTACATACGCGGGAGGGGGCGCGGGAGGAGGAGAGGCGCGGCGCGGGAGGAGAGGCGCGGCGCGGGAGGAGGGGAGGAGGGGCGCGGGAGGAGGGGGCGCAGACACGGTCACCCAAATCATATATCGGAAGCACCAAGACCATTCATAACACTGAGAAGTTCGGTTACGGCAGCACACCACCATCCCAATGAATCCCTAACAGGACACGCCGGACTCGCCACAGATACCACATGTAACTTCCAACTAGTGCCGGGGCGGCCAGCTGCAGTCCTCAAGGGCCACCAACAGGTCAGGTGTACAGGATATCCCTGATTCAGCACAGGTGGCTCAGTCTAGGCTGAAGTTTAAGACTGAGCCACAGATTGAGCCACCTGTGCTGAAGCAGCGATATCCTCCCCTGCTCTACAGAACAATACCAGGTAACATGAATGAAGACCCTTAATAACTCACTCCAATATCGGGATCGCCATTATAACAATAACCCCACACGTAGCACCCATGGGATTGGGGTGACCATATGTTACCGGCACGCTGAACCGACGCCAATAACACAATCAGGAGTTTGGGTATCACACCCAGAAGCCAGGCGGGAGAGCTGTCACCATAGCCAGGAGTGGGGTCATCTTCCCACTGTACCCCATATAATACACTGGGGCAGCCTTCATAGAGTACCCCAGGGCAAAGTACACTCGGTAGCTTGGGTTACCTTGGATAATATGTCCTGATAACCTACCTCCTGAGTGACTCCCCCGTTAAAACAAAAATAAGGAACTGGATTCCAAGATAAGCTCCTAATTACAGAGCCCTTATTGTTTCACAGGGCGGGATCCGTTCCCGGGTTCCTCCTCCTCCGCACAAGCAGGGAGAACGCGAGCCACGCTGGGGCCATGTTTACTAAGCAGTGTTCTGCCCTATGACACGTTCCAGAGGTGGAAGACACCTTGCAGTCCCAGGTCTTGAATGGAACTGATGTGTCTTCCAGCAGAAGGCTTCATAGTAAATACGGCGCTAAGTCCTCACCACCCCCCTCAGGTGTTAGGTTACCATATGCTACCATCGTTCAGAGTAACTGTGGATATCAGTCCAGCACACGGTGACCCAACTCCTGCAGTGTGTATGATAAAGATGGCCCATCGTTATATGGTCTGATGGTAACCCAACTTCAATAGACGTGAGGCTGAGGGCCCACCTTCAGCATACACCAAGGAGCTTGGTTACGTTCCCTTCTGTAGTAACCAGTGCTCTCTCACGGGGAATATAGTCTGTGGTCTCAGAGATGGGGGGTAGTGTGCAGAAGACTAAATGCCACCCCAACCTCCTGCCAAGAGCGATGCCCGTCCTCATCAAGACTTGGATTGGCAGATGGCTGGACCCTCGATGGCCAGTGTGCGCATGCCAGGGCTACCAAGCACGCCCAATCCCCCCATGACAGCGCAGGCCCGGTGCCCACCTCAACTGTGCCACTCACCTTGGGCAGCTCACGCAGCTGGTTGGCATCCAATAGCAGCTCCTCCAGGCTGCGGCTGTAGCGGTAGATCTCATCGGGCACCGTCTGCAGGGAGCAGTGCCGCTTGTCCACAGACTCCACGTGGCGGTTACAGCGCCACAGGGGGATGCACTTCAGCATGGCGAGGGGGGGTGAGGAGATCAAGTGGGGAATTGGGGGTGGGGAGTGATATTGGGGGTGGGGAGTGATATTGGGGGTGGGGAGTGATATTGGGGGTGGGGAGTGATATTGGGGGTGGGGAGTGATATTGGGGGTGGGGGGGTGGGGAGTGATATTGGGGGTGGGGGGGTGGGGAGTGATATTGGGGGTGGGGGGGTGGGGAGTGATATTGGGGGTGGGGGGGTGGGGAGTGATATTGGGGGTGGGGAGTGATATTGGGGGTGGGGAGTGATATTGGGGGTGGGGGGGTGGGGAGTGATATTGGGGGTGGGGAGTGATATTGGGGGTGGGGAGTGATATTGGGGGTTGTCGGATGGGGAGTGATATTGGGGGTGGGGAGTGATATTGGGGGTGGGGAGTGAAAAGTGGCTCAGACTGCAGGGTCAAGGAGAGGCGGGGGGCATTGGGAGCAAGACGTTAGGATGGAGGGGTATGAGGGTCTGGACTGGGGTATTAGTGATAAGGGGTGGGGGTATGGGTGTTACAGGGCAAAGAAGGGAGATGTCTATATGGGCAGGACGGAAGGCAGAGGGGTAACTTTAGGGAGTAACAGGGAGAAGGGGGGTATCTGGGAGGGGGAGAAGGGGGGTATCTGGGAGGGGGAGAAGGGGGGTATCTGGGAGGGGGAGAAGGGGGGTATCTGGGAGGGGGAGAAGGGGGGTATCTGGGAGGGGGAGAAGGGGGGTATCTGGGAGGGGGAGAAGGGGGGTATCTGGGAGGGGGAGAAGGGGGGTATCTGGGAGGGGGAGAAGGGGGGTATCTGGGAGGGGGAGAAGGGGGGTATCTGGGAGGGGGAGAAGGGGGGTATCTGGGAGGGGGAGAAGGGGGGTATCTGGGAGGGGGAGAAGGGGGGTATCTGGGAGGGGGAGAAGGGGGGTATCTGGGAGGGGGAGAAGGGGGTATCTGGGAGAGGGAGAGGGGGGGGTATCGGGAGAGGGGAGGTATCGGGGAGAGGGGGGGTATCGGGGAGAGGGGGGTATCTGGGAGAGGGAGAGGGGGGGTATCTGGGAGAGGGAGAGGGGGGGTATCGGGGAGAGGGAGAGGGGGGGGTATCGGGGAGAGGGAGAGGGGGGGGTATCGGGGAGAGGGAGAGGGGGGGGTATCGGGGAGAGGGAGAGGGGGGGGTATCGGGGAGAGGGAGAGGGGGGGGTATCGGGGAGAGGGGGGTATCGGGGAGAGGGGGGGTATCGGGGAGAGGGGGGGTATCGGGGAGAGGGGGGGTATCGGGGAGAGGGGGGGTATCGGGGAGAGGGGGGGTATCGGGGAGGGAGAGGGGGGGTATCGGGGAGGGAGAGGGTATCTGGAGGGACAGCAAGCGGTATCGGGGTATGAAGGAGCAGTCAGGCTCCCACAGTCCCCGGTCCTCTCCTCCTGTGTCCCGGCCTCTGGTACAGGCCGCAGCCGGGGCTCTCTCCCGCTCTCACTGCTGCACACACCCGAGCTCCCAGCCCGCGGGACGCTGAAGGCGCAGCGACTGGTCCGGGAGGCGGCCCGCGGTAGGGCATGCTGGGAAACCGAGTCCTGGGGACCAGGGGATACAATGGAAGGGATGAGGCCAGAACTACAACCCCCAGCAAACCCTTAATGAACAGCAATGAGTGCTGGGAAACCGAGTCCTGGAGACAGGGGATACAATGGAAGACTTAGAGACCAGGACTACAACTCCCAGCATCCCCTGCTGCATCGCATGGCATACTGGGAATCCGAGTCCCTGAAGGCCAGGGATAAAATGTAAGAGATACAGAGCAGGACTACATTTCCCAGCATTACACACTGTTACCGCATGTCATGCTGGGAAATCAATTCCTGGGGACCAGGCACAGAATATACAACATAGAGACTAGGACTACATTTCCCAGCATCCGTCGCTTGTCATAGGGTGATAAAAGTTGGGGGTGTGGGGAAGTGCCGCAGCCCCCCTTGGATGTATACAATGTTACATTATGGTAATGAATGTATGCTACTGGTTTTATATGTACTGCACCCCCACTCAAATAAATAGTTCCTGCGCCACATTACATACTGGGAAACTGAGTCCTGTGGGCCAATAAGAGATAGGGACCAGGACTACAACACCCAGCATCCCTCACTGCACCACAGGGCATGCTGGGAAAAGTAGTTCTGGGAGCCAGGTATACAATGTATGGGATAGATACTGTACCAGGACTATAATGCTTAGCATGCCTAATGGTGTCTGCCGCACAGATTGCTGGGAATCTGAGTCCTACCAGTTACTACAGTAAATCAGGGGAAGTTCTGAGAGGAGATGACAGCCAAGGACTACAACTCCCAGCATTCCTCACTGCGCCACATGGTGTGATAGGAAACTGAGTCCTGGGTGCCACAGATACAATGCAATAGATAAGATACCAGGACTACAACTCCCTGTATCCCTCACTGCGCGGCATGGCATCCTGGGAAACCGAGTCCGGGTGACCAGGGATACAATGTAGGGGATGGAGACAAGGACTACATCTCCCAGTATGCCTCATGGTGCCGCACAGATTGCTCGGAATTCAAGCCCTGAGAGTTACAAATCCAAATGAGGGGAAGACAGACGAGTCTATTGAAGACTGATAATGGGTCCTTAGTACCCGGTGCAAAGGACAAGTAGAGTTCAGTATCATCAGCATAGCCGTGATCACCCAGGCTATGCCGTCTGAGTATGTCACCTTGTGGCAGCACGTACACTGCCAACCATATAGGAGATAGGATAGAACCCAGAGACACTCAACATGACAGGGGCACTGGTGCAGAGGGGGGCCCTCTCGAAGATACTTGGTGACCTGCCAGTGAGAGAGGATCTGAGAAGTGCCACTGAGAAGTGCCACTCAGGCCACAGAGATCCTTCAGGCGCCCAATTAAGATCCCATGGTCCGCGGTATGAAATGCAGCAGAGAGGTCAAGGAGTACTAAGATCGAACAGTCACCTCTGTCTCTCGCCACCAGGAGATCATTTAGCGCACGAACCAGAGCTGTTTCAGTACTGTGCCGTCTTCTCACTCCTGACTGGGAAGCGTCATACAATTCATGGCTTGATAGGTTTCCAGTTGGGTTGCCACCGCTTTCCCAATAGTCTTCCCTAGGAAAGGAGGGTCCGATACAGGCTGCAATTAGCCATGCAAGCCGGGTCTAATGAAGCTTTTGTTAGAAGAGGTCTGATGACTGCTCCCTTCAACGGTTCTGGAAAGATCCCCGTCTGCAGAGAGCACAGGTCTATTTTGGCAAACACTGGGCCGATTACATCAGCACAGCCTAAGAGAAGGCGTGTTGGGACTGGGTCAAAATCCCAGGTAGTGGGATGCAACCCCTGGATTGTTTGCACAATGTCTTCTGCAGTCAGCTATATGGTCAAAGCTAGTCCATAAAGCCAGAGAACCTGCATTTTCATGCCTGGATTCATACCAACATTTAAAAATACTTTTTCTTGTCGGACGTTGTTATTACAAAAGATGCCAAGGCACGGCATCTAGCCTATTAAACACTAGGAGGGACTGTCCCGTTAATGCACAGCAGGATATCCTGGGGAACACTCAGAGAGTGGGACCCCAACAGTTATCAGCAAGACACGCCAGGAGAGAGAAGACTTGTTAGTAGAAGTTCGTGCATTTCTTCACTCCTACCTATACTGCTGATTTCTTTGGGACTTCAGGATATCCTATTCGTATGAAGCAGCGCATGATCAGTATCTATGGCTATTCCTAATGAGATCATGCAATATTCTTCTAATGTGTACTGGAATGTGACCTCCACCGGGGTCATCTGATTATTATATTAGCAATCTGTCTCCCGACATCAGGACAGGGCAAAATAAATCCTCCTCCAGTCCAACCACACTCTACCTGGCAGCTAAGGGTTAATATATTGTAACGGTGTTTCCCCGCTTCCCCCCCCCCCCCGCCCATCGCAGATAGGGGCCATTACAGGGTGTGTGTGGTGCATACCTGCTGGTAACAAGAGGGCTGAGTCGTCCGTGATGACTTTGGGACACAGGATCAGGCTTCTGGGGTCCATACCCCACATAATACTTAGCAGTGCAGCGCCTCCATCTGCCGTAGGCTCCAGGGATATGGAGATGATCTCCCACGGTAGAACTTGTACCTCTCCCCCCAGTTAGATCACACACCAGGCCGGAGGTATATTGCCAACAGGAACAGTTTTTTACCACACACTTTGCAGTGTCACAGCTACGCAGCAGTCTTCTGCCGGATATAGTCTCCTTAGATCAGCTCTCACTGGCGATGGTCCCTGGACCGTCACTAAAGCCCAAGGGCACCCGCAGCCGTCATAGCTCTTCCCCACCTCCCTAGCGGAGGCAGAGGTATAATCACACTCACTCCTCCCCGGAGGGAAGAGCACATGGGTAGGCCCCAATCTCAGGCTCCCAACATGTGACCTGCCTTCCTCAAAGGGAAGGAACAACATCCAAATTTAGGGCGGCCCTGCCCTTAAGTACAGCCAGAAGGTGGGCTCCCCGTTGTCAAAGCTACAACAGGATGTACCACCCCCTGCTGTCACTCAAGTGCAGTACCAAAGGTGAAGGGGAAAACCACATACCAACTACTGGCAAGCCTGTAAATACCAGGGTTTACTGCCAGCCCATTGGGTAGAATAGTAGCCAGGGGGTACCCCGCTACACTCTCCCTCTAGTAGATTCCCAACGACCCCGCTTGGGTCCTACATTTTCGGGTACCATCTCTGATGAAACCTGAATAACACAATAACTTTTCACACAATCACCCATTACTATGCATGATATACATTTCCAATGGGACAAACAGCACGTCATGTATTCACTTACCACATATAAAATGGCTGTCAATTTTAACTTAGGTTCCTCCAACATGGAGAACCCTTCCTTCAGTAATAGTGCTCAGGATCAGGCTTTCGCACTAGCGCTCCTGACTCGTCAGTGATTGTAATAGAAAACACCCTCTTTGGATTTCTTTCAGAGATGTACTCTACTCTGTCCAAATACACTGAACGCCCAACCTTCCAAACGTGTACGAGATAGGCTATTCTCTCATGTATATTATGAAAAGTACTCCTGTTATGTTCTAGTATGTACGCTTTTACAGCTTCCACTAGCCATTGTTCCCTGTTAGCGTCAATTTCTCTCATTATCAGCTCAGGGACATATGGATATTCAAACCCATGAGAGCTCCGATATTTCTGCAATATATGCCGTTCAGCTCGACTAATCTTGGTGAACCGACAACCTTCAGCTCTACCTGGCAATACCCAGTACAAGGGTTCTTGCATCGGTGGTACATAAGTGGCAGCAACATTACCTGTAGGCTTCATAAGACCCGCTAGAATGTCTGCTTCTGCTCTTCTCATCTCTTGTGCAGCTGCATCAGGACTAAACACTCCTACCGCCCACCAATTTATTTTATTTATAAAATATTTTACCAGGAAGTAATACATTGAGAGTTACCGCTCGTTTCATAGAGTTAAATTACAAATAATACATGGTTACAAATACAGTTACATAAGTGAACAGGGTATACATTATATACAAGACATTGCATGCACAGTTAAAGAAAATATATATTATAGGCGTATGTAACAGTTACCGACCAGATTAAAATGTGAGACAGCTTTAGTTTTGAAAGAACTTAGAATGGTGGTGGATGTGAGTCTCTGGTAGGTTGTTCCAGTTTAGGGGTGCACGGTAAGAGAAAGAGGAGCGGCTGGATACTTTGTTGAGCCTTGGGACCAGTCTTTTGGAGTTAGATCTCAGATGATAAGTGCTGCATGTTGTAGGGGTGAGGAGCTTGTTCAGATAGATGGATAGCTTGCCCAGAAAGTATTTGAAGGCATGACAGGAAAGGTGAACTTTGCGCCTAGACTCGAGTGATGACCAATCTAGTTCTTTGAGCATTTCGCAGTGGTGTGTGTTGTAGTTGCATTGGGAGAACAAAACGGCATATTGAATTGTAGAGGGTGTCAAGTTTGATAACATGGGTTTGGGGTGCCGAGCCATATACTGTGTACCCATAGTCGATAATTGGTATTAGCATCTGCTGTGCAATACACTTTCTGACCAGCAGGCTTAGGGAGGATTTGTTCCTGTAAAGTACACCTAGTTTGGCATAGGTTTTGGATGTCAGGGTATGAATGTGCATCCCTAATGTTAAGTGGGAGTCAAACCATATGCCCAGGTATTTAAAACTAGTAACAGGAGTTAAGGTGGTGTTAGCGTTGGTTCAGATCTGGAGCTCAGTCACTGGAAGCTTTAAAAATTTAGCCTTGGTCCCAAATACCATTGTTACAGTCTTGTCAGTGTTTAAAAACACTTTGTTTTGGGAAATCCAGTTTCCAAGTCTGAAAAAGTCAGATTGAAGTATGTGTTCAGGTCGGAGAGGCTATTGCTGTGTGCATATAGGATTGTGTCATCTGCATACATGTGTATTGAAGCTTCCTTACAAGCTGTGGGGAGATCATTGATGAACTCTGAGAAGAGTAGGGGCCCCAGAGCAGAGCCTTGCAGGACACCACAGGAGAAAACCAGGGGGTTGGAGTTAGGGCCTGAGATGAACACATGTTGGGATCTACCTGATAGGTAGGACTGAAACCAGTTTATCCTCGGTTTCGAGTAAGAACCTTGTGCGGTCCAGATAGGGTACATATCCTTGAAACCCAAACTGCCACCATGGATATGGACAAGCGGAATTTGTTACAGCCAACCCTGTATGTAAGGTAGTGTCAGTGGATGTGGAAATATCGGATGTAATAGACATAGCATAATGACCCACCCTCAGACAATCGGGCAGTCAGGGTTCCCTGGTCAGCAGAGCGGCAAGAGTCCTGAAAACCAGCCTTACTGATCGAGCACAAAGGACCTTTGAATGTGTCCAAGTCCTGAACAATTACATTCCTAGAACCCGACACTAAAGTAATACTCATTATCGGCTGAGCAGCAATGGGTTTTGGCTTTGGTGTGGACTTGTGCAAACAATCCCGGTACTGAGCCAAAAACACAGGGGTAGGCACATCCGGACACACCAGAGGTGAATCATCTTTTCGGGCCACTTTTAGACTAGCCCTGCGTTCACTCATAGAGCGAATGAACGCTACTGGGGTAACAGAAGAGGTACACTGGCGACACACTTTTTTCGAGCTCGGCTAGTCCCACGAATTCGGGTATACCCGGGTGTATTGAGGTTTGTGACTGTTTTCTGCCCGAGTGCATTGGGTTATTTTCCAGGCAGGGATTGAAGCATTTTATTCCCGCTGGCTGCAATACTGCACAGTATATATATATATACTGCATTACAATTCATGAATTTATGCCATCTGGTAGACACGCGAAGCATTGCAGCCTATTAAATCCTAATCATTATCATTTAACAGATCAGCCGCCCGTCAGCAAGGCATGAACCCAGGCTGGGAAGGCAAACGCAACGGGGCTTGTCAGAGGTGAGGAGCGGCGCATTCCAGGTATCTGCCAGGTACATACTGAGTATTTGCTCGAATAAAGTGTGTCGGTGCAGTAACAGCAGTACTCACTGTAGCGGGGATCGAGGGCTTCTCATCCACCCCAGCGGTTGCTATCCGCAGGATATCCTCTCCGGCAAGGGGTACAGGATCCTGGTGCATGTCCAGATCTTTCACCGGAAGGGTGTCGACATCCGGTCTTTGCGTAGAGGTGGGGTATTTGTCTTTGTCGATGTCCGCCACGTGGACATCGGCACCGGAAGATACCTCCATCGGTACCGGAGACTCACGGACTAGGCCTTGGTTCACCTCCACGTTCGGTAGGCTCATCCGCCTCTCCGGTCTCACGGTCGCAGTCATCAATAAGGGACTCCGATCTCGTACGGAGTCATTTGCACCATTCGGGTCATATCCAGTCTTGGCTAACAGAATCATCAGCAGCTGAAACGCCACCGAAGAGCGGCGGCTAATGGTGCAGGAAGAGGGTGTCACGGTAGACTAGGTCTTACCAACACATTAATACCGGGATTCTGGATTGAGCACAACAAGGAGGGCAAAATAAATTGTAATTTATTTATTTTCAGACAAACACACAAATCTTCACAATTACACTGGATAAAACACTTACTGGGATGGGTAAACAAAATCAAATGTCCATGGAACGAATGACTCAACAACAAAGTCTCTGGACAATCTTGCACGCATGCAAGTGGGTGCGCGATTTGACCCGTGTGACAGTCCTTGGCTAGGGGCTTAACTTGCCACTCCTACATCTCCGCCAAAAGGAATAATTTCGTAAAGTCCTTACAGGATTCGTTCGGGAATCCCCAGCGCAAACGAATTCTGGAAGAGGGGTGCAATTCTTCGTTACGGTGTAGTTAACCCTTCACACTCCGGAACCGCTGACGCTGTACTTAGACGTTTCTTGGTTGATCTTAGATGAAATCAGGTGAATCTGACTAGGACTGGGCTGCAGGCATTCTTATAGGGTTAAGAGTCCTATCCCTAACATACACAGCCAATCCTCCTGTGGGAACAACTTTTCCCACCTATCCCCAACGTGCCAGGAGTTCCTAGAACGGCAGAAGTATCTTCCCCGTCTGCTAAGAGCATGCGCCAACCTGACACCTAAGCTGCTTAGCATACCGGGCCCAACCCCTTACCTTGCGACAGTAAGTCTGGGGTTTGGCAGAGACGTGCATATTGCCAGCACGAGCCGTTACCCCGACCGGTGCGGCCTCGTATCAATTCCCCTCCACCGCGGATGCTGCGGGCCCGTGCGCCCTTGTTAGCGCTGCCGGAGGCTTCGGTGGTCCGGTGCCACCTTATGTTACCTACCCTACCACAGCTGCGGAGTATGCTGTGGGCCCGTGGGCCCTACAATGGCAGTTGTGGCCTATGATACTGGAACCGTTGGTCCCAGGCCTGTACCGACCAACGAACTGCTCTAAAAACAGGATAATCTCCCAACGACGTTTCATGCACATACGTGCACTTCTTCTGGCGTACTGCACCATTATCTGTTTGTTTTCTTCTCTTTTTTACATATTGCACTACCATTTGGTGTGAGCCGTTCGTTGACCCCCATCACTGCCTATCTGTTCAAGGACAATTTTGGGACTTTTCAAGAGACGGTTTGGTTTTTATTCGGAGTTATTATTATTTAAAGGACTGATTTGGCGCCGGCAATTCTTTCTTTTCTCTGTGGTTCATTTTCTGACTGTGCAGTCAGTATTTGCCAGGCTGCCTGCAATATTTATTTCAAGTATTGTTGTTATTATTTTTTCAGTGCTGTTTTGCACCGTCTTTTTTCGTTAGTTTGTGTTTTGTACAATTTGGTGTTAGCTGCTTCACATATTATTGTCATTTATTTGTATGCCAAGATACTAATTTGCTATGAGTTCTTTATTTCATCTGAGATCTCGTAGAAATGTCAATGTTGACCATATTTTTAGTGATCCCAATTCTGTTCAATTTGTTGAAAATGCGGCAGAGGATTTTCATCCAATACTTGCTCGGTTGGAGAAAACCCTTATGCTAGAAAGCAAACAATGGTGGGAGGCCACCACACTGAGCAAGTATTTGGAGAACCACCGCATTCCAAGGGGCCTTAGAGTTCGCAAAAAAACCACTGCAGATGCATATAATGATACTTTCATGAAAGAGTGGAATGAGATACTTGATCAGTGCTCATTTGCTCTCATGAAACTATTGGTACATCAGTGGAGAAAGACCCTGACCGAATTGGATGATCAGATTTTAGAGATGAAAATCCAGGTAGATCCGTACAAGGATAACAACGATCTACTTTTATTAGAACCAACTATTAAAAAAAGGTTGGACCAGGCAGAACTTGAAATAGTTCAAACTAAACAACAAAAGTTTTTTAGAGACAAACAGGACTATGATACGGGCTGTCAAAGAGATTGGGCTAAAAAATCTAAAGAAAGTAATACAAAAACAGTAGAACAAAAGAATTCCATTCCACCAGCAGGAATTAAGGACTCTAGAGCTGTTAGGAGCAAATTTATACACAAAGAAATGAGGAATGGCCCAAAGAAACCCAATAGCAATATATTGGCTCCTACACCATTAGCACCTGCCAAATTACCTTTGCATGACGAGAATCTCTATTTGCAACAAGAGAGAGCAAAGGAACGCTATGATGCATTGGTATTACCTCAGTCGGCACCCATTGCGGTCAGCAACAGATACACGTTGCTGTCAGACATAGGGTCCGAGAGCGAGGCAGAGAACATTTCCTACACTCCACTCCCCACACCGGCTACTAAACCCAATTTTTCTTTTTTAGAATGGAGGAAGGAGAGAGAACACATATTCCCAGAAGTGGAAATAGTAAAACTACCATTAGAACCCCGACCTCCTCCCAACTACAAGAAAAGAAAGACAGGGTCGGAGGGAGAAGAGGAGGTGTTAGTAGAAATCGAATAAAGAAAAAGAAAGAATTTCCGAATATATTCAATATTAGCCAGTATTCACTGACAAATATTGAAAAAAAGGTATTGAGTAAGGGTCTAACATTTGCTCCGGTCTGCGGGCCTAACAGTTTTAATCTATTCATAGATGTCCATAAATTTGCCCGCAAATTAGCCCTAAAGAAATATTTTGCAAGGGATGCCATATCAAACCAAACAGATCCACCGAGAGAGGATCGTAGTATAGAAAATTCTCCACATAGGAACTACAGGAAACCATCTACTTTTTACCCTAAATTTTCACAGGGACATCTGGTAAGTTCCTTTGAGGAGATGGTTAATACGGATCTGGAGAATTCGTGTCGAACATATAAAATTAGGCATGATAATTTTAACGTTCAAGAGAAAGAGGCTGTTCAGAGTTTGGAAAGTAATGCTTCTATTGTCATCAAGTCTGCAGATAAGGGTGGAGGTATTGTGGTCATGGATAAGGACTATTATATACAAGAGTCCATGAGACTATTGGGAGACAGGACCACATACTTCCCTCTTATAGGTGACCCTTTGGTGCATTTTCAGGCAGAATTGGGGGATCTGCTGACTACTGGCTTGAATAGTGGGGCTATATGTCAGGATGAGTTTGACTTTTTGTCTATTCAGTTTCCCCGCACTCCTTTGTTTTATTTTATACCCAAAATCCACAAAAGTCTTACTTCACCCCCTGGTAGACCTATCATTTCTGGTATTTCTTCACTCACTTCTAATCTTTCCCAATTTATTGATCATCACTTACAACCTATAGTCACTGGTGTTAAATCCTATTTGCGAGACACGACACATATATTACAAATTTTGAAAGATCTGGAATGGCAGCCTGGTTATATATTGGCTACGGCTGACGTCACATCTTTATATACTGTGATTGATCACAAACTAGGCTGCCAAGCCGTGTCTCGCATATTGGAAAATAGAAACATTTATTCTTCAATCAAGAGCAGTTTTTTAGTGGACAGTATTTGGTTTATTTTGACTCACAATTATTTCACCTTCAATTCACGTTATTACATTCAGAAATGTGGCACCGCTATGGGCACGAGGTTTGCTCCTAGTTATGCCAATCTGTTTATGGACAGTTGGGAGGAGGAATTTATTTGGAACAACTGTCCTCTAGGAGCGGGCCTGGTGCTCTGGCGGCGCTACATTGATGATGTGTTTTTTGTTTGGTCAGGCAGTCAGGCCTCACTGGATGCCTTTTGCACTTATTTAAATTCATCACAACCTTAAATTTACTTGCAATCACAGCACTGAGCACATTGGTTTTTTAGATTTACACATTTATATTGATCAGAATACACTTCACACCAGGACTTTTTTCAAGCCAGTAGAAGCTAATAATTATGTATGTGCAGATAGTCAGCACAACCCACAATGGCTACGTAATATCCCTAAGGGTCAGCTAGTGCGCCTTAAGCGCAACTGCTCTGAGGATGAGACTTTTAAAATGCAGGCAAAAGACCTAAAAAGTAAATTTCTTGAGAGAAAATATCCAGAGAGTCTCTTAGATGAGGCATTCAAACAAGTTACTAAAATAGAAAGAGATACTTTACTCAAATATAATAATAAGAAAAAAGACACAACAGAAAAATGTAATAATAAAGTTGCTTTTATTACCCAGTACAACGAGATGGCCCCTAGAATAAAACAGATTATAAACAAATATTGGCCCATCTTGTTAAAAGATGATATATTGGTGGACATTCTCCCAGAAAACCCCCAAATTATATTCTCCAAGGCTAATAATTTAAAATCTAAACTAGCCCTGAGTTGTGCAGTTAAGCAACAGAAACAGAAACAGATAGGGGGTCCAAAAGGATTTTTCACTTGTGCGAAATGTGTGGCTTGCTCCTATGGTATGAATGCTAAACATTTTACATCTAATGTAACCTCTGGAAGCTATCCCATTAAGACATTTATTAATTGCCATTCCACCTTTGTAATATACTTGCTTCAATGCCCTTGTGGTTTGCAGTATATTGGGAGAACCTTCCAGAGATGTATCTATGAGCATGTTTATAACATCAAGAAAGGATTGGTCACACATAGTGTCTCCCATCATTTTCTTTTGTGCCCTAATAAAAATCCTAAAGGTTTGCGCTGCCAGGCCATTGAAGTGGTTCAGCCCAGTCTAAGAGGTGGGAGTAGATTAAAACAGGCAAGTATGCGTGAAGCATACTGGATTTACGAACTAAAAACACTATCCCCTAGAGGGCTGAACATAGACTTCGAATTAAAAGCCTTTTTATAATATGATATATTATGTTCATTTTCTGTCAGCCCCATTATTTATTATTTTAAGATCAATTTTAAATGTTTTAATGTTTTTATGTGCTGTTTAATGTTGTGTAATGTATGTTTAGCAAGCTTTGATGTTGTCTAGCTCTGACTATGGCAATCGATGGGTTAAAATAACACCGTGTTATCTAATTAGTCAATTAGAACCACCTATGCAGTGTATATAAACTGCTGATTGTCAGGGCAAGTCACACCCCCTGAAGAAGTGCACGTATGTGCATGAAACGTCGTTGGGAGATTATCCTGTTTTTAGAGCTGTTCGTTTGGTTGTGGAGGATATTGGCAGCAGTTTTGTAGGCTGTGGGGGGAAAGGAGAGGAAGAGGAGCAGCGATTTCGGTAACACCGCGGCGTGTGACGTCACATCCACTCGGAAGTTTCGGTTTTCGTGCAACTCAACATCCATCCCCCACACGAGGCAATCCCTAAAGGAGCTCCAGTTATCATCAGAGAGGAGCACCTGAGCGATCTTCAGCTTTACTGCTTTTACCATCCACTGTCCTGTAAGTAGGGTTTTAATTTTACCCCTCTGGACCTAAGTGCTGTATCCTCCGGAACCCAGTATTTCTATGTTAATAAATAGCTTTTTGTTAGGATTATAGTCTTGCTAGTGTCTGTCTGTTATTGTGTGTTATGTTTGTCATGTGTGAGTTTTTAATGTTTTAATGTCAACTTTTTTGGCGTACTGCACCATTATCTGTTTGTTTTCTTCTCTTTTTTACATATTGCACTACCATTGGGTGTGAGCCGTTCGTTGACCCCTTCACTGCCTATCTGTTCAAGGACATTTTTGGGACTTTTCAAGAGACGGTTTGGTTTGGTTTTTATTCAGAGTTATTATTATTTAAAGGACTGATTTGGCGCCGGCAATTCTTTCTTTTATCTGTCTCCAGGTGCATTAAGAGACCGGGAAGTAGAGGCTCCTTTCAATCGTTTAGGAGGTCCTCAGGGTCCCTCTCAGTCCCTAGTGTCATCACCATCGGGGTCAGCAAATGCCTTGTCCCCTGTACCGGCCAAATCTGTTAATACTGGATCTGAATCCACATCTCCTGAACAATGTCCCTGGTGGTACCCCATATTCCAGGGTTATGCCCCTGAACTGAGATATACCCGGTTCATACTACGCAGTGGTCCCATCGTAGATCATTGGTGGGAGGAAGGAGCATTCACCACTGAGGAGAAGGCAGAGATTCTCTTTAGGCGAGAGAATGAAATAAAGATGGGAGTTTGCATCCCTAAGGGTTCCCCCAGCCTGAATAGGAAGGCAAATCCAAAAGACCCAGGGTTTTGGGTGTTACCTGGCAAGGGAAGGGGCAGAAAAATTGTAAAGTTAAGCCGAGCTGACCAGGCAAGAATAGCTAGATTCCAGCAGTCCCATGGGTATTATTTCCCGTACGTTCCTGAGTCAATTATGCAGGAAATAGATGACAATCGTCGGGAATGGTTACGCTTAGCTGTTATTGACTATCTGCAATGGTAAACAAGTCACAAAGAATTTATAACAGAGTCCCTAATATGTTCTATTATGGGGGAGTGGATGATAGGGACTTGCATATTCAAGGATTGGGCGGAGGTACGTCAAGAAGCAGGGGTACCCAAAGTTTACTCTGTTTGGGTAGAAGATTTTGATGGGCGGCCTGTTAAGAAGCCGGACAAACGGTATTATAATTAGCAAAAGTTCTGATAACATTGTTAAGTGTTCACACCATCACTGATGTCAGTGGATGGCATACATTAATTATGTGTTGTAATTTCTGTCATTCTGCAGGCTTCCAGGATGACAGACGGTGCTGTAAATTCAGACCCAAGCAGTGTCGTTGGGATTTTTCACCCAGGGGAGAATGTAACAGGGTATGTCCATCTGTACCTGTTTCTCTCCACATAGTGTATCTGCTATGTAAGTTCTGTTAAGATCCAGGCATTAGCAGGTTAATCTATGGGCCACTGACTCCCCCCCCCCTTTCTGCTTCTGTAGAAAGTGAAAGTGCCCCTTCCAGGGCTTTCTATGGGAGTAGCCAAAGTTAGTGGGCTGGTCCTTTCCCCCTGCTCCTACTGGAGTAAGGAGGAGGAAGGAGTCCTCTCTGACCCTGGCGAAGGTGAAGGAGGGTGAGCGAGGTGGGAGCTGTGAGTCTTCCCCATGGCGGCGTAAGCTTGCTCATTTTGGGCTGGCTAGCCTTAAGACCACCTGGAGTAGAATGATGAAGGTGCACCGTCTAGAAAGCCTGGGGTGAGTGGAGTGTGATATACGCTGCTGGGAGTGCTGATGCAGAATGCCCTGCATTAAAGTACCCTTCAAGATACCTCTGCCCCTGGTGTCAGTTCCTGGGCAGGAGGGAGGTAATTGTGCAGTGATGGGGGCTGACACCTACACTTCGTGGGATCCATCACCGCTGGAGGCGCTGACACCGCCATGAAGAACCCAGAGACCTGCGTGAGCCAGTCCTGTTCCTGTCTCTTTACCATCTGGCAGACAACTCAGACCTCCTGCAAACCTACAGGTAGAGCACCATACAATCGTGGTAATGCGCAAACTCTCATACACTGGTCCCTTAAGTGAGGTTGGGGGGGAGGATAACACGTGTTACATAAATAAAGATATACATAGATAAATGTATCTACACCGTGAGGTGTTTTTCTGTTGCGTGTTTTTTTTTCTAAAGTGAGTGTGTGTGTGTCGGTGTTGGTGTGTCGGTGTGTGTGTCGGTGTGTGTGTCGGTGTGTGTGTCGGTGTGTGTGTGTGGCAATTTTTTATTCACTGCTTTTTTATTGTGATTGTGTTCAGATTTGCTATTTGTCTAGTTTTATTGGCATTTCCTATAATATTGTCATTATCACCGAACGCCTTAGTTAGGATTGTGAGTGTTGGATGGTCTTATATGGACTTCCCACACACAGTCCCTCATTTGGTTTGTTTTTCACTTATACGCCTTATCTTGCTTGTGACTTGATGTAATCTAATGCAGCGGTGCGCAAACTGTGGGGCGCGACCCCCAGGGGGGCGCGAGACTGCCGACGGGGGGGCGCGGGGTTTACAGAGGCCCCGCGCGCTTCCCGACGGCACTTAAATTAAGTGCCGGGGGAGCTGCAGCGCCTCTGTAAACTTAACTTACCGTGGCTCCGGCGGCTTCCTCCCTGTGTCGCCATGGCAACGCGGCGGCAAAATGACGCTGCGAGGCCATGTGACGTCACGTTGCTATGGCAACGTGACGTCAGTACGCCGGCGCGCGGGTAAGTTGGGGTTGGGGGGTGGGGCGCCCCCTTGATCTAATGGTTAACGTGGCATTCTCGGAAACCTTCCTTATAATACCAATGTACGCTTCTATAACACCGGGTGTTTTTAATGACTGAGGTGTCGACAGAAGGAAATCATTTTTATAATCTCTGACTCCTAAACTGAGCGTTAGTTGGTAATTACATCATAAGGCAGAAATGTTTCTGCTGATTTGGAGAAAAACGTGTCATGGAAAATACATCCAAATATATATATTTTTAAATCTTTGCGCCTACTGGGCGTGATGCCCTCGTAGCAGCACTTAGTAAATCTGCCCCTTTAACTTTTTTCAATGTTCTAGTGGAACCCGGAAAACAGCCCCAAACTATATCTGCTGAACAAGATAAGGGTGTCCCCTGCATTGCCACTAGAGATAAATAAAATACTTTTACATCCCTTATTTTATCCATGTAAAGCGGTTTACAGATGTAAAGGTGCAATCTTTCGTACGTGTCCGGAAAACAACAATTTTGAAAGAATTTAACATATGTTGTCTAATTGTCTTCCTCAAACACGTGTGTAGACATGCCTAGTTTTGGCTACTAATCTGCCCTGCCTAGCATGTAAGACCTGGTATTAGTGCAGGCAGTGTTAGGCCCAATCTGGGTTTTCCCCAGCAGTGAGCAGCTCCCTTGAGTGACAGGGAGGAGCGGGACAAGGACTATGTAATGCCCAATCCTGGGCTCGGACCTTGGACCCTCCCCCAGGGTACTTAAGGGGCTTCACATGTAAATGTAGTGAGTTGTCTCTCCCCTGAGAGAGACGGTCCCACGGAGGAGTGTGCGCAGGGCTCTGGCCACCTTCCATCCCTTCCCTTAGGGGAGTGGGAGTGAGGACTATACCTGCTACTCTATCAGGGAGTAGGGGAAGAGTTAGGACTTTGGCCCATGTCTGGTGGTTTGAGTCCAGGGACCATCTGAAGGCTGGAGGCTGAGTGTATGCTGAGTATGCTGAGTGTATGCTGACTGTATGCAGTGTATGCTGACTGTATGCAGTGTATGCTGAGTGTATGCTGAGTGTATGCTGAGTGTATGCTGAGTGTATGCAGTGTATGCTGACTGTATGCTGAGTGTATGCTGTGTATGCTGACTGTATGCTGAGTGTATGCTGAGTGTATGCTGAGTGTATGCTGTGTATGCTGACTGTATGCAGTGTATGCTGACTGTATGCAGTGTATGCAGTGTATGCTCACTGTATGCAGTGTATGCTGACTGTATGCAGTGTATGCTGACTGTATGCTGGCTGTGAGTTGGAGAATAAAGTTGTTCCAGTTTATAAAATATACTCCGGCCTCTGAGTACAATCTATCAGGGGGGGGGGGTATCAGAGGGGTCTCCTGCAGGGGATTGTCTCCAGCATCCCTGGAGCCTGCAAGAGATGGAGGCGCTGAACCACCAAGAGAAGGACTAGCCATCACTGTCATGATAGAGAGGATTTGGCCCGGGATTAAAGGGGTTACCCCCCATTTGGCCACCCTCTACTCTCATCTGGGAAGCAAGGGGTTAATTGGACTGAGGTCCAGTAATGTGTTTTGCCTTGCTTCAATATCCAAATGTTTATTCCCCTGTGTAACTGTAATGTGTTATCCTGGTGTTTGCACTCACACATACACTAGGGTTGATGCGGGAGGGAAGGGGTTAATGTTAAAATAGTGATTATAGCCCTTTGTGTAATTTTCTCGCCTTTTCAGGCTCCATTTTGCAGCCTTCCATAAGTCGCCATTGAGACTCCATGCATTCTAATGGCAGAAGTAGCGGTTTTGGACCTGTTTTCCAGCGACGACCAGCAGGTGGCGTCCGAGAGGAGGAGCGGCAGTTTCCCATTGTAAGTCAAATTCTCCTTCAAAGAGATTTTTGCTAGACAGCTCGGCGCCTTGAGTGTAAGAGAGGGGGTAGAAATGGTATTTAAACCAGAGTCAGCCGTTACTCAAATGTCTTCATGTACTGTATGATCTTCATGTATTGCTGTGATGTCAACATCTGATCCTGAATTATGGAAGAAATGGCCCATCCTGTATCCTGATGGCTTTCTTGTCCTAACCTTTAAGTAAGTGCCATATTTTGTCTGTTATTTGTATATCTCGTGTGTTCACCTTTTTCAAGGAATAAATTACTGTATATTTTATCATATCTAAGTCTCGTCCAGTTCAACTCAGTTATATTCTTGGTGGTGTATTATTTATAGCCTGTCACAAAGCTCCCATCACAATCACCCCAAAAGCCGGTTCTGTCTTCCCCATACCACCGGCGGAAAGCTCAGCATCCTGTGAGCCAGCAG